>NW_027507685.1:102674627-102802127 GCF_037356315.1 Lithobates pipiens | reverse complement strand
AAACCATTCATTACCGACCTTTGGCTTGTTCATTGACTATGCTTCCACTCCATCCCAACCCACAACCATTCATTACGACCTCTGTCTTGTTCATTCACTATGCTTCCACTCAATCCCAACCAGCAGCCATTCCTTACCACCCTTTGGCTTGTTCCTCGACTACGCTTCCACTCAACCCCAACTAGTAACCATTCCTTACCACCCTTTGGCTTGTTCCTCGACTACGCTTCCTCTCAATCCCAACCTGCAACTATTTATTACCACCCTTTGGCTTGTTCCTCGACTACACTACCATTCAATCCCAACCAGCAAATATTTATTACCACCCATTGGCTTGTTCCTTGACTACACTTCGACTCAATTCCAACCTGCAACCACTTGTTACCGACCTTTGGCTTGTTACTCAACTACGCTTCCACTTTAATCCCCAACCTGCAACCACTTGTTACCGACCTTTGGCTTGTTCTCGACTATGGTTCTGCTTGATCCATACCTGCTATATCTGCTACTGGACTCCAGCTTTTTTACCTTTTGGGAGGAGAATCTGACGACCTGCAACCTGGTAGTAACATACAGCAAAATATATCACCACTATCAGGAGCTCTCCTGAAATCCCAGGAGGCAGCAGGACCCGGCCTAGGATGCAAACCTGGAAGTGCAGTCTTACAGCACAAAAAAAAGGAAACAAGTAGTAGTATGTGGGTTAGAGAGAGGGATCACAGCACATTTCTTATGATTGTTAGCTTCAGCTAATGGCCATAAGGTGTTTTTTCCCTCAAATACCTCAATCAGGAAAATAATGCATAATTGCCACTAGATGGCATTAACAATCATAAATAAACCTATTAGATACAATACAGTGATTTTTTGTGACGACTTGAGATAATTATACAGACATTTGTTTAGAACCCGTAATATTGATAGAGGAATGTCCCCCTTTCACTTAGAACAAAGCCCACTATCTCCTGGATCTTGGGTGCTGGCTGGAAGAGAGCCGTCCATGCTCAAAACCAACTCCAAATAAAAGAACAGACAGCCAAAATCAAGGCTTTATTCCAGCACAGATCTTGGCCTTGGTCCCCACCAAGAGAACGTGTTTCACCACTCAAGGTTTAGTCTTACAGATAGGACCAAGCTTTGAGTGGTGAAATGCATTAGAGTGGGAGGTCTCTTGGTGGGGACCAAGGCCAAGGTCTTTGCTGGAATAAAGCATTAATGTTGGATACATCATCAGCGTGTGGCTGTCTATTCTTTTCTTTAAAGTTGTTTTTAATTTAGCAAAGACCTTGGCCTTAGTTCTCACCCAGAGACCTCCCACTCTAACGCATTTCATGTGTTAAAGTGGGAGATCTCTAGGCCAGGACCAAGGCCAAGGTCATTGCTGGAATAAGGCCTTGATGTTGGATATGCCATCAGTGTGTGGCTGTCTGTTCTTTTCTTTGGAGTCGATTTTAATTTAGCAAAGACCTTGGCCAGAGACCTCCCACCCTAACGTGTTTCAGGACTCAAGGCTTAAACAGAAGGGAGGGTATGGCAAGGCTACATAAATTTGTTGTGCCACATCCAAAACACTAAATACTAGAAGAGAAATCCCCTGGGGGTGGATTTTTAAGGCACGTACAAACTAGAATGGTACAAAAAATATTTTATTACATAAAACAAACAAAAAAGGTTTAGTATACAGTATACATCTAAAAAATACATCTATGGGTATATATATACAACCACTATTTATACAACACTTGATTATGCCGTATAATCCATTTGGAAATAAATAACAGGGGACATGGTGTCTAATTTTGACACCATGTCCCCTGTTATTCATTAGATTCCACAAAAACGCTGTATTTACACCCCTGAAGAAGGATATGCTTTGTTAGGCTCCGAAACGCGTAGAGTGATTTTTTCCAAATGGATTATACGGCATAATCAAGTGTTGTATAAGTACTGGTTGTATATATATATACTCTTAGATGTATTTTTTAGATTTATACTGTATACTAAACCTTTTTTGTTTGTTTTATGTAATAACATAATTTTTGTACCATTCTAGTTTGTACGTGCCTTCAAAATCCACCCCCAGGGGATTTCTCTTCTAGTATTCAGGACTCAGGCTTAGTCTTACAGATAGGACCAAGCCTTGAGTGGTGAAATGCAATAGTGTGGGAGGTCTCTTGGTGGGGACCAAAGTCAAGGTCCTTGCTGGAATAAGGGCTTGATGTTGGATACATCAACGGTGTGCAGCTGTATATTCTTTTCTTTGGAGTTGTTTTTAATTTAATTTGGTTCCCACTCAGAGACCTCCCACTCAAACGCATTTCATGATTCAGGGCTTAGTATTAGAGATGGCAGTAAGCCTTGAGTGGTGAAATGCATTAGGGTGGGAGGTCTCCATGTGGAGACCTAGGTCAAGGTCTTTGCTGGAATAAAGCCTTTATGTTGTATATGCGGTTTTCTAACCTTTTCTTTGGAGTTGGAGTTAATTTAGCAAAGACCTTGGCCTTGGTTCCCACCCAGAGACCTCCCACTCTAATGCATTTCATGTATTAAAGTGGAAGATTTCTAAGTGGAGGTCAAGGCCTTTGCTAGAATAAAGCCTTGATGTTGGATATGTCATTGGTGAGCTGCTGTCTGCTCTTTTCTTTGGAGTCGGGTTTAAGATAGCAAAGACCTTGGCCTTGGTTCCCACCCAGAGACCTCCCACTCGAATGCATTTCATGTGTTAAAGTGGAAGATTTCTAAGTGGGGGTCAAGGCCTTTGCTAGAATAAAGCCTTGATGTTGGCTATGTCATCAATGAGCTGCTGTCTGCTCTTTTCTTTGGAGTCGATTTTAAGACAGAAAAGACCTTGGCCTTGGTTCCCACCCAGAGACCTCCCACTCAAATGCATTTCATGTGTTAAAGTGGAAGATTTCTAAGCTGGGGTTAAGGCCTTTGCTAGAATAAAGCCTTGATGTTGGATTTGTCATTGTGAGCTGCTATCTGCTCTTTTCTTTGAAGTCGGTTTTAAGATAGAAAAGACAATGGCCTTGGTTCACACCCAGAGACCTCCCACTCAAATGCATTTCATGTGTTTAAGTGGAAGGTCTCTCTCTAGATGGGGACTAAGGCCAAGGTCTTTGCTAGAATAAAGCCTTCGTGTTGGATATGTCATTGGTGTGTGGCCGTCTCATCTTTTCTTTAGACCCAAAACTAAAAAAGTACTAAAAAAATAAATAAATAAAAAATAAAGAGAGAGAGAGAGTTTAGACTGACTCATGTGTGTGACATAACATGCTAGTTAAATTGAATTCAAAGGAAACGTTTTAAGTATTCAAACCCCTTTAAGTCCCTAAATAAAAGAAGACTTGAATTAAAGCTTCAGAACTATTATCTAATTACAAGGCATTGTTGGATCTCGGCTTTGACCTTAATTCATTTTGAGAGTTACATTTGGATGCTTATTAAACAGGCCTGGATGGGTATTGCAGATCCTCTCAAGCAGGTCAAGCTTATATAAGAAAAACTCTTCAAACAGAATAAGATAATACCAGAGAAATATGAAATGACGCAAAGTTAATTAAACATATATAATGGGCGATACGGGATCACAAATGACGGGGGTTAGTGCTATAATACAAAACATTTGTACTCTAGCTACATTATAGTTTTTTGGGGGATTTTGGGATTGTGATCTAATGATGTTTTCAATCAGCTAATATGCATTTAGGATGATTTCTTCTATTGTTTAAAATTACCGGCTTTACAGCGGTGGACAATGTAGGAGCCCAGAAGATATCTGCTGCAAGCTTGGATTTAAGCCTCCACTTGTACTACAACGTTCCTTTAAAGTGTTTGTAAAGGTAATCTTTTTAAAGATTTTTTTTTAAATTATACTTACCACCACTTCTGGGGTCCCCCACCAGCTCTCTTGGCTCCTCCTCTTCTGCGTGTGCCGCCATAGAAGGCAAATTGTATGCTGTAGCATTAACAGTGCCCCTCACTGGCAACATCTGAGATAAATAATTTGGGATGGTGTCCACATGCTGTTAGCCATATCGTATATTTGTTGGATTCATATGCATAGCTACATAGTTGGTCAGGTTGAAAAAAGACACAAGTCCGTCTAGTTCAACTCAAAAAAAATACAATCCCATATACACAATCCTCCACCCACAGTTGATCCAGAGGAAGGCGAAAAACTCCAGCAAAGCATGCTCCAATTTGCTCCAGCAGGGGAAAAAATTCCTTCCTGATCCCCCCCAGATTTTTCCTTGGATCAACTTTACTTATAAATGTTAGTACCCAATTATATTTTGTACATTTAGGAAAGAATCCAGGCCTTTTTTTAAAGCAATCTATTGAGCTGGCCAGAACCACCTCTGGAGGGAGTCTATTCCACGTTAACCTTTCCGTATTTGGAGATGAAATCTTTTTTCCTCTAGACGTAAAGAGAACCCCCTTGGCCTTTGTGATGACCTTAAAGCGCATAAACTTAACATCAAGTTCACTATAAGGACCACTTATGTATTTGTACATGTTGGTCATATCCCCCCTTAATCTCCTCTTCTCAAGAGAGAATAGAATTCAGTTCCTCTAATCTTTCCTCATAACTGAGCTCCTCCATGTCTCTTATCAGTTTGGTTGCCCTTCTCTGCACTTTCTCCAGTTCCCTAATTATCCTTTTTGAGAACTGGTGCCCAAAACTGAACTGCATATTCCAGACGAGCAAGAACACAGTTATTAACTCAAGTATGGGGTGATCATATCCCCCCTTAATCTCCTCTTCTCAAGAGAGAATAGATTAACTCCTCTAATCGTTCCTCATAACTGAGCTCCTCCATGCCTCTTATCAGTTTGGTTTCCCTTCTCTGCACTTTCTCCAGTTTCACGATTATCCTTTTTGAGAACTGGTGACCAAAATTGAACTGCATATTCCAGACGAGCAAGAACACAGTTATTACCTCAAGTATGGGGTGATCCTACCCCCCCCTTAATCTCCTCTTCTCAAGAAAGAATAGATTCAGTTCCTCTAATTGCTCCACTTAGCTGAGCTTCTCCATGCCTCTTACCAGTTTGGTTGCCCTTCTATGCACTTTCTCCAGTTCCCCGCTCATCCTTTTTGAGAAACGGTGCCCAAAACTGAACTGCATATTCCAGACGAGCAAGAACACAGTTATTACCTCAAGTATGGGGTGATCATATCCCCCCATAATCTCCTCTTCTCAAGAGAAAATAGATTCAGTTCCTCTAATCGTTCCTCATAACTGAGCTCCTCCATGCCTCTTATCAGTTTGGTTTCCCTTCCCTGTACTTTCTCCAGTTCCCCCAAATATCCTTTTTTGAGAATCGGTGCCCAAAACTGAACTGCATATTCTAGACGAGCAAGAACACAGTTATTACCTCAAGTAGGGGGAAAAACAAAAACTTACGTGTCTAAAAATCGTCTGTGGTGACCAGAGATCCTAGAACGTGAGCCATCTTCAAAAGGAGGGTCTCGAAGCACCTTGTAGTGAATGGAATTACATTTCGCACACAAGGGACAATTAGGCACTGAAGTGATCATAGCTGCATCGATCTCCATTAGGTTGTCCTTGGTATGGATCTGGATACCGTACATCTCTGCTTTCATGAAATTAAGCTTAATGGTTAGAGGAACATCACAGAAGATCTTCTGAGGTCCCAAGTGCAAGATCTCTCCACTGACTAGGAGGATTCTGACGTCCACCTCGGCTCTAATGGTATGCGTTTCCGTGGTGATAAACGTCACCCAGATTGTAAGAGTTTGTGGGACCACCGGGTATGAAAACTCCAGCTGCAGATAGCATCCAAGAGGTTCAGTGCATGCAGGAGGGACAGAGTTGTCGTTAGCACCGGGGCTCCATGTACGTACGCTTGTTTCACATGGCTGTTCCACGTCAGGCCGTCCTAGAATACACAGAATCCTTATTAAAAACATACGACAAAAATAATTTATCAGTAAAAAAAAACACGAACTCAACAGAAATAAAAATATTTCTCATTCACTTGAATACCTAGTATCACAAATTTGTCAAATTTTTGTATGGTTGATTATTAGACATAATTTGACAAATGTTGTTAATTCAGAAAATATTCGAATTAATGAAAAAACCTGTTTCATAAATTTTTTCCAAAAATTTGTAAAAATTAGAAAATTCGTAAATCTGTAAATCTGTAAATTTGTAAATCCGAAAATTTGAAAAATGGGAATATTCCAAAGAACGAAAATCCGAAAATAAGAACAAAAATCCAAGGCATTTGAAAACACAAAAATTCAAAAACTCCAAAATAACAAACTAAAAGATAATGATAACTATTACTAACTATTAAATTATAGGTATTGGAATTTCCCTTCAAATTTTGCTGTTGGTGAATGTAACGAATGCAAATTTGTAAATTTGAAAATAAGAAAAAAAGAAATCCAAAAATTTGAAAAGATAACTGACATAACTAACTGATAAATTAAAGGTATTGGAATTTCCCTTCAAATTTGGCTGTTAGTGAACGTAAAGAATACAAATTTATCCAAATTATTACGAATTATCCGAAATAATGAATGCTGCATCTAAACGAATGGAACGTAACTAATTAAAAATAGTAAATAATAATAATAATAATAATAGAAAGGTTTATTAGTATTATTTATTATTATTAATTTGTTACATTCCATTTATTTAAATGCAGCATTCGTGATTTTCGGAAAATTCATGACTTCGGATAAATTCGTATTAGTTACAATTCCCTAACGGCCAAATTTGAAAGGAAATTCCAATTAAGGATTATCTGAAATAATGAATGCTGCATCTAAACGAATGGAACTTAACTTATTAAAAATAATAAATAATAATAATAATAAAAACGTTTTATTATTATTATTTATTATTATTAATTTGTTACAATCCATTAATTTAGATGCAGCATTCGTGATTTCAGATAATTCGTAACTTCGGATAAATTCGTTACGTGCACTAACAACAAATTTGAAATAAAAATTCCAATTACGAATTATCCGAAATAATGAATGCTGCATCTAAACGAATGGAATGTAACTAATTAAAAATAATAATAATAATAAAACCTTTTTATTATAATTATTTATTATTATTCATTTTTTACATTCCATTCATTTAAATGCAGCATTCGGATAATTTGTGACTTCGGATAAATTCGTATTAGTTACATTCACTAACAGCCAAATTTGAAAGGACATTCCAATGCCTATAATTTAATAGTTAGTTATTATTTAGTTACTATTTAATTAATTAGTTAATTAGTTAGTTACTATTTCGTGATTTTTGGATTTTCGTGAACGTAACAAATACAAATGTATCCAAAGTTACGAATTATCCGAAATAATGAATGCTGCATCTAAACAAATGGAACGTAACTAACTAAAAATAAATAATAATAAAACCTTTTTATTATTATTTATTATTATTAATTTGTTACATTCCATTCATTTAGATGCAGCATTTGGATAATTTGTGACTTTGGATAAATTCACATTAGTTACGTTCACTAACGGACATATTTGAAAGGAAATTCCAATGCCTATAATTTAATAGTTAGTTATTATTAGTTAGTTACTATTTCGTAATTTTCTGATTTTTTAATGTTGTTCTTTCAAATTTCCAAAACTCTGGAATTTTTTCGGATTTCGAATTTCCCAATTTTTGACTTTTCAAATTTTATGAATTTATTCGAAATAACGAATTTCGGTCATAACGAATGACCCAAAAGAAAAGAAAACAAATAAATTATTTGGCACTGCACATTTACTAATGTCTTTATTTCCTACGGTCGCCAGCTCCATGTAGTGACTGTAGTGCAGTATTTTCCTGAAATAACTCAATCAAGAAAAATATCATGTTATGACCACTAGGTGGGGCTAGGAATCCTAGAAAATAAACATATTAAGCAAATTACAGGGATTATTCTGGATGTTTGAGAAATTTTGGACAGCATTTTATTATTATTTTTTTACTTTTTGGAGGTTCAATTTGACAATGGAAACATTTTACAACATACAGACTGGGAGGAAAAATTATAAAAACAAAAGACACAGAACATTTATTTATTCCTATGGGGAGCAAGTATTTAAAAAAAAAAAAAGGTCAAATTAGGTCACCAGACCTTCTGTGTACATGCAGCCGCAGAGCCCCCCGGAATGATTGGCCCCCCAGAATGATAGCTTACTTCCGGGTTCAAGCTGAAGAGGAAGGCATTTAATGATCTAATCGAAAACATAAAGAGAACCTGTCACCTGTAAACTGCTACCACATAGGTGACTTGTTAGACTTTTGTGATAGCAACTTTAGGCAAACTAAAATAAAATAGTGTTTTCCTGTTAAAAAAAATATAGAATAGTGTTTTAACATTTTTTCAATTATAAAAAAATTATAATTATAATAAAATATAATACAAGTATAATAAAAACAAAACAAAAAAGTATAATAAATAATAATAATAAAAAAAATTAAAGTTACAATGTTAAAAAATAAAATAATAATAATAATAATAATAATAATAATAATAATAAATAAATAAATAAAAGGTACAAAATAATAATAATAATAATAATAAAAATAATGAACGTGCCCCCGTTCAACCCTGTGTTTGTACCACACATATGAGTTATTGACACGAACGTCAGAGCGAGAGCAATAATTCTAGGGCCAGACCTCCTGTGTAACTCTAAACTGGTAACCTATAAAGGGTCACCAGTTTAGAGTTTTAAAACTGCTACCACATAGGTGACTTGTTAGGCTTTTGTGATAGCAACTTTAGGCATATTAAAATAAAATAGTATTTTCCTGTTAAAAAAAAAATAGAATAGTGTTTTAACATTTTTTCAATTATAAAAAAATTATAATTATTATAAAATATAATAAAATTATAAAAAAACAAAACAAAAAAGTATAAAAAATAATAAAAAAATGAAAGTTACAAAAATGTAAAAAAATTTATTAATAATAATAATAATAATAATAATAAATAAATAAAAGGTACAAAATAATAATAATAATAAAAATAATGAACGTGCCCCCGTTTAACCCTGTGTTCGTACCACACATATGAGTTATCGACACGAACGTCAGAGCGAGAGCAATAATTCCAGACCTCCTGTGTAACTCTAAACTGGTTACCTATAAAGGGTCACAATTTTAGAGTTTTAAAATTATAACTATAATAAAATATAATAAAATTGTAATAAAAAAAAAAAAAAAAATATATATATATATATATATATATATATATATCCAAACACCCATGTATGTGCAAACACCCATCTATGTAAACAGCAATTGCACCACTCATGCTAGGAATCATGGCAAACACTAGCGTGAGTCTAGGGCCATAATTATTATTATTATTAATTATTATTATACAGGATTTATATAGTGCCAACAGTTTACGCAGCGCTTTACAATATAACAATAATAATTCACAGTTAAATGGCTTGTTGTTCATCCCTTGTAATAGCAATAAAGTTGATCCAAAAAATAATAATTAAACATACACTGTAAAAAAACAATAATAATAATAATAATAATAATAAATAATAAAAAAATAAAATACAGGTACAATTAAAAAATTAAAAAATAATAATAATACAAAAATGAACATCCCCGATCCACATGTGTTCGCACCACACATATGAGGTATCGCCACAAACACCAGAGCGAGAGCAATAATTGTAGGGCCATACCTGCTGTGTAACTCTAAACTGGTAACCTGTAAAGGGTTATCAGTTTAGAGTTTTAAAATTCTAATTATATTAAAATATAATAAAATTGCAATAAAAAAGTAAAAAAAAAAAATAATTAAAAAAAATGTATCCCTCAAATGCAAACAGTTTATGCAGCACTGTACCATATAACAATAATAATTCATGGTCTGTATCCCTTGTAATAGCAATAAAGTTGATCCAAAAAAAAATTAAAGGTAAAATGTAAAAAAATTCAAAAAAATAAATAATACAAAAAAAATAAAGGTACAATTTAAAATAAAAATAATAATAATAATAATAATAATAAATGAACATGCCCCCATTCACCCTGTGTTCGCACCACACATATGAGGTATCGCTATGAACATCAAAGCGAGAACAATAATTCTAGGGCCTAAACTGGTAATCTGTAAAGGGTTACCAGTTCAGAGTATTACAATTATCATTATAGTAAAATAAAATAACAAAAAATAAATTAAAAATGTATCCCTCGAAGGCAACCACCCATGTATGTAAACAGCAACTGCACCACCCATGCTAGGAATCACGGCAAACACTAGAGTGATTCTAGGGCAATAATTCACGTTTAACTGGCTTGTTGTTCATCCCTTGTAATAGCAATAAAGTTGATCCCAAAAAAATTTTTTAAGATACAATGTAAAAAAACAAAAGTAATAATAAATAATAATAAAAAAAAAAATGAATGAAAGTTACAATGTAAAAAAAACTAAATAATAATAATAAAAAAAAATTAACGTGCCCCCATCCCCCCTGTGTTGGCACCACACATATGAGTTATTGCCATGAACGTCGGAGCAAGAGCAATAATTCTAGGGCCAGACCTTCTATGTAACTGGTAACTGATAACCTGTAAGGCCGCGTACACACGGGCGGACTGTTCGCCCAACCTTGTTCGGCAAACAGTTTCATCAAACAGTCCGCTCAAAATTTGCATGAGCGGACTTGCCCACACACGAGCGGACTGTTTGACGAACAAGGTTGGGCAAACAGTTCGCTCAACTTTTGAAATGAACGGACTCGCCCACGTAAGGCGGAGGCAAATCCGCCCATTTCGAGCGCGTGTACAGGTAGGCGGGGCTCGCGAAGGAGACGTCGCGGGCTCCGCCGCCTGGAATGGGCTTAAAGGGGAACCCCAACGCCGAAAAAAATCGGCGTGGGGGTTCCCCCCAAGTCCACACCAGACCCTTGTCCGAGCACGCTACCCGGCCGGCCAGGAAAGGGGGGCGAGCGAGCGCCCCCCCCCTCCTGAGCCGTACCAGGCCGCGTGCCCTCAACATGGGGGGTGCCTTGGGGAAGGGGGGGCCGCGCGGCCCCCCCACCCCAAAGCACCTTGTCCCCATGTTGATGAGGACAAGGGCCTCTTCCCGACAACCCTGGCCGTTGGTTGTCGGGGTCTGCGGGCGGGGGGCTTATCGGAATCCGGGAGCCCCCTTTAAGAAGGGGGCCCCCGGATACCGGCCTCCCACCCTATGTGAATGAGTATGGGGTACAATGTACCCCTACCCATTCACCTGTGAACTAAAGTACAATAAAAAACACAACACAGAGAAAAAATATTTTATTGCACAGCTCCGGGGGTCTTCCGTCTTCGGGGGTCTTCTCGCCGGACTCCTCCGCTATGTGTGTGTAGCTCTTTTGCTAGCGGAGGAGTCCGGCTTTCTTCCTCCCCGCCGCCGGCCTCTTCTCCCGACTTCGGGGGTCTTGTCCCCCTCTTCGGTTCTTCTGCCGGGCCACCGCGCCTTCTTATAGCTCTTTTACAGGCGGTGGCCCGGTCTTCTGTCGCCGTCTTCCGTTCTTCTGTCGCCGCCTTCGGTTCTTCTGCCGGGCCACCGCGCCTTCTTGTAGCTCTTTTACAGGCGGTGGCCCGGTCTTCTGTCGCCGCTGTCGTCGCCGCCGCCGCCGCCTTCCGTTCTTGTTCTTCTTCTTGTTCTTCTTCTTCTCCTGGAGATGTTGACTCGACGAGCTCTCCGGCCGGAATGCCAGAGCCGCGCTGTGCGGTCACTTATATAGTGACAATGGGGCGGTGTCACATGGTATATGTCACATGGGTTGGTCACATGGGTTGATGTCACATGGGGACTATGACATCGTAAGGGGGCGGGGTCACCATGTGACCAACCCATGTGACATAAGACAGAAGAAGCCATGTGGCGGCGACAGAAGAACGGAAGACGGCGACAGAAGACCGGGCCACCGCCTGTAAAAGAGCTATAAGAAGGCGCGGTGGCCCGGCAGAAGAACCGAAGAGGGGGACAAGACCCCCGAAGTCGGGAGAAGAGGCCGGCGGCGGGGAGGAAGAAAGCCGGACTCCTCCGCTAGCAAAAGAGCTACACACACATAGCGGAGGAGTCCGGCGAGAAGACCCCCGAAGACGGAAGACCCCCGGAGCTGTGCAATAAAATATTTTTTCTCTGTGTTGTGTTTTTTATTGTACTTTAGTTCACAGGTGAATGGGTAGGGGTACATTGTACCCCATACTCATTCACATAGGGTGGGGGGCCGGTATCCGGGGGCCCCCTTCTTAAAGGGGGCTCCCGGATTCCGATAAGCCCCCCGCCCGCAGACCCCGACAACCAACGGCCAGGGTTGTCGGGAAGAGGCCCTTGTCCTCATCAACATGGGGACAAGGTGCTTTGGGGTGGGGGGGCCGCGCGGCCCCCCCTTCCCCAAGGCACCCCCCATGTTGAGGGCACGCGGCCTGGTACGGCTCAGGAGGGGGGGCGCGCTCGCTCGCCCCCCTTTCCTGGCCGGCCGGGTAGCGTGCTCGGACAAGGGTCTGGTGTGGACTTGGGGGGAACCCTCACGCCGATTTTTTTCGGCGTTGGGGTTCCCCTTTAAGCCCATTCCAGGCGGCGGAGCCCGCGACGTCTCCTTCGCGGGCCCCGCCTACCTGTACACGCGCTCGAAATGGGCGGACTTTCCGAGCGGGAACAGTCCGCTCATTTCGAAAGTACAGCGGACAGGCCCACACACGGGCGGACTGTTCGCTCAAACACAGTTTCAGCGGACAGTTTTTCGGAATTTCCGAAAGACTTTGTCCGTCCAACTGTCCGCTGAAACTGTCCGCTGAAAGCCCACACACGAGCGGACTGTCCGCCCAAACACTGTTCAGCGGACAAGGTTGGGCGAACAGTCCGCCCGTGTGTACGCGGCCTAAAGGGTTTTAAACCTATGGGGAGTTTTGGGCTCCATTATGCGTACCCAATTTCACCTTTTATTTTTAAATAGGCTTTATTGGCTTTTAGAAACAATACAAAATAATAAAGTGTTCCGTAAAATAAGAGATAAGAAACAGATATATTCAAACACTTTGAACATGGTGCATGGTGTCAGATAGAAGACACCTTAATGCATAGAAATACAATATAAAAAGGCGATAGATGTTACCAGAGGGAACGTTTGGGGAGTACTCAACTTTAAAGCGTGACATGTTTGGTATCTATTTACTTGGCGTAACATCATCTTTTAGATTTTACCAATAAATGGGTATTATATTGTATTTTTATACATTAAAACTAATTAAAGTGTATTTTTTCCAAAAATAAATTGCATTAAAAAAATTACTGTGCGACATAAAAATATGCAACCCCCACCATTTTATGGGTCTCTGCTTAAAAAAAAAAAATGTAGAAGAGGAATGTCAGAATTGGCCCGGACTGGAACTGGTTAAGTGTTGACATGTTTGGTATCTATTTATTTGGCAAAACCCGATCTTTTACATTTTACCCGCAAATATTTGGTATTATATTGTGTTTGTGTGCATAAAAATTAATTTTAACACATTTTTCTAAAAATAAAGATTTAATAAACAGTTGTGCAAATATCGTACAAAAAAAAATATTTTCTAGGACCTTCGCTTTCAGAAAATATATAATTGTTTGAGGGTTTAAAGTAATTTCTAACAAAGGATAGAAGAAAAAAAATCCATGGTAGTAAAGTGGTTAATAAACATTTATAACGCAATCTACAGAGTACAGTACATGTGAGTCATGCCAAAAAAATAATTCAAGAGACCCAGATGACTAACAAGGGTTTACAAATATAGTTGAGACTGTAGTGTTTTCTTTGATTGCTATTATTGATTCTAAAAATAATTTAGTTAATGTTACGTCTGTAAATTATAATTAGATACATTGGGGATTTCAGACGATGACAGTCTAAAATGGATCAATGTGTCCATGGTAATTAGGGTTATCGCTTTTTTTTATATAGTACGATGTCTTTTACTGAAAATACTGTACATTCTGTTAAATATAAAAAAAAAGAATGCATTTAAACCATAAAGAAAAGCAATTATAAGCAATATATATATAAAATATTGATCTCTCTACGTAGAGAGATAGCAAGAGAGAGAGAGAGAGAGAGATTGATATTATATTATTATGTATATTATGTTATTATATATTATTATTTTATATATTATTATGAATATATACACATTATATATATAGTGCATATAGTGTGTGTGTCTGTATATATATATATATATATATATATATATATATATATATTTATATTTACAGTGCCTTGCGAAAGTATTCGGCCCCCTTGAACTTTTCAACCTTTTGCCACATTTCAGGCTTCAAACATAAAGATATAAAATTTTTATTTTTTGTGAAGAATCACCAACAAGTGGGACACAATTGTGAAGTGGAACGAAATCTGTTGGATTTTTGAAACTTTTTTAACTAATAAAAAAATGAGAAGTGGGGCGTGCAAAATTATTCGGCCCCCTTGCGTTAATACTTTGTAGAGCCACCTTTTGCTGCGATTACAGCTGCAAGTCGCTTGGGGTATGTCTCTATCAGTTTTGCACATCGAGAGACTGAAATTCTTGCCCATTCTTCCTTGCAAAACAGCTTGAGCTCAGTGAGGTTGGATGGAGAGCGTTTGTGAACAGCAGTTTTCAGCTCTTTCCACAGATTCTCGATTGGATTCAGGTCTGGACTTTGACTTGGCCATTCTAACACCTGGATACGTTTATTTGTGAACCATTCCTTTGTAGATTTTGCTGTATGTTTGGGATCATTGTCTTGTTGGAAGATAAATCTCCGTCCCAGTTTCAGGTCTTTTGCAGACTCCAACAGGTTTTCATCCAGAATGGTCCTGTATTTGGCTGCATCCATCTTCCCCTCAATTTTAACCATCTTCCCTGTCCCTGCTGAAGAAAAGCAGGCCCAAACCATGATGCTGCCACCACCATGTTTGACAGTGGGGATGGTGTGTTGAGGGTGATGAGCTGTGTTGCTTTTACGCCAAACATATCGTTTTGCATTGTGGGCAAAAAGTTCGATTTTGGTTTCATCTGACCAGAGCACCTTCTTCCACATGTTTGGTGTGTCTCCCAGGTGGCTTGTGGCAAACTTTAGACGAGACTTTTTATGGATATCTTTGAGAAATGGCTTTCTTCTTGCCACTCTTCCATAAAGGCCAGATTTGTGCAGTGTATGACTGATTGTTGTCCTATGGACAGACTCTCCCACCTCAGCTGTAGTTCTCTGCAGTTCATCCAGAGTGATCATGGGCCTCTTGGCTGCAGCTCTGATCAGTCTTCTCCTTGTCTGAGCTGAAAGTTTAGAGGGACGGCCAGGTCTTGGTAGATTTGCAGTGGTCTGATACTCCTTCCATTTCAAAATGATCGCTTGCACAGTGCTCCTTGGGATGTTTAAAGCTTGGGAAATCTTTTTGTATCCAAATCCGGCTTTAAACTTCTCCACAACAGTATTACGGACCTGCCTGGTGTGTTCCTTGGTCTTCATGATGCTCTCTGCACTTTCAACAGATCCCTGAGACTATCTCAGAGCAGGTGCATTTATACAGAGACTTGATTACACACAGGTGGATTCTATTTATCACCATCAGTCATTTAGGACAACATTGGATCATTCAGAGATCCTCGCTGAACTTCTGGAGTGAGTTTGCTGCACTGAAAGTAAAGGGGCCGAATAATTTTGCACGCACCACTTTTCAGTTTTTTAGATTTCGTTCCACTTCACAATTGTGTCCCACTTGTTGGTGATTCTTCCCAAAAAATTAAAATTTTATATCTTTATGTTTGAAGCCTGAAACGTGGCAAAAGGTTGAAAAGTTCAAGAGGGCCGAATACTTTCGCAAGGCACTGTATATATATATATATATATATATACAGACACACACACTATATGCACTATATATAATGTGTACATATATCTATCTATTTATATATATATATATATATATATATATATATATATATATATATATATATATATATATATATATATAGTTTACATATCCATGCACAGCTTACATATGCTTCTGTGTGCAAGGGATGGGGCAATTTCAAATATTTTTTATTTTTTATATTCATTTTTTTTTTTTTTGTATTTAATTTTTTTTTGTATCAACTTGTATTCCTTTTACAAGGCATGTAAACCCTATAATAGAAATAAGGGATGACAGGGCCTCTTTATAGAGAAATCTGGGGTCTATAAGACCACAAAGTCTTTACTCTACCTTTGAAAGCAAAAGATTAAAAAAAAAAATGGTTTTGATCTTTTGCTTAAAAAAAAAGAAGAAAAAAAAAAGAAGCTTGCTTTCACCCTGAACTGAAAGTGACGTCCATTCTTCTAGATCAGCAATCTCATCACTACGGTCTTCCAGCTGTTGCGGAACTACATTTCAAATGTAAAAACTCTGAGGCCGCGTACACACGCGGGGACTGTCTGCCGAAACTAAGTTCGTCAAACAGTCCGCTCAAACTTTTGAATGAACGAACACGCCCACACACGGCACTTTTTGAGCGGACAAATACGGCAAACTTTGTTCGTCGTACTAAGTCCGCGCAACTTTTGAAATGAACAGACTCGCCCACACACGAGGCAACAGTCCGCTCATTTCGAGCGCGCGTGCAGGTAGGCGGGGCCCGCGACGGAGACGTCGCGGGCTCCGCCACCTGGAATGTACTTAAAGGGGAACCCCAACGCCAAAAAAAATCGGCGTGGGGGTCCCCCCAAAGTCCACAACAGACCCTTGTCCGAGCACGCTACCCGGCCGGCCAGGAAAGGGGGGCGAGCGAGCGCGCCCCCCCTCCCGAGCCGTACCAGGCCGCGTGCCCTCAACATGGGGGGTGCCTTGGGGAAGGGGGGGCCGCGCGGCCCCCCCACCCCAAAGCACCTTGTCCCCATGTTGATGAGGACAAGGGCCTCTTCCCGACAACCCTGGCCGTTGGTTGTCGGGGTCTGCGGGCGGGGGGCTTATCGGAATCCGGGAGCCCCCTTTAATAAGGGGGCCCCCGGATACCGGCCCCCCACCCTATGTGAATGAGTATGGGGTACAATGTACCCCTACCCATTCACCTGTAAAATAAAAGTACCCAAAAAAAAAAAACACAACACACGAGATAAAATATTTTATTGCACAGCTCCGGGGGTCTTCCGTCTTCGGGGGTCTTCTCGCCGGACTCCTCCGCTATCTTCTTGTAGCTCTTTTGCTAGCGGAGGAGTCCGGCTTTCTTTCTCCCAGCCGCCGGCCTCTTCTCCCGACTTCGGGGGTCTTGTCCCCCTCTTCGATTCTTCTGCCGGTCCACCGCGCCTTCTTATAGCTCTTTTACAGGCGGTGGCCCGGTCTTCTGTCGCCGCTGTCGCCTTCCGGTCGCCTTCCGTTCTTCTTCTTCTTGTTCTTCTTCTTCTTCTTCTCGCGCGGCCCCCCCTTCCCCAAGGCACCCCCACATGTTGAGGGCACGCGGCCTGGTACGGCTCGGGAGGGGGGGCGCGCTCGCTCGCCCCCCTTTCCTGGCCAGCCGGGTAGCGTGCTCGGACAAGGGTCTGTTGTGGACTTTGGGGGGACCCCCACGCCGATTTTTTTTGGCGTTGTGGTTCCCCTTTAAGTCCATACCAGGCGGCGGGGCCCGCGACGTCTCCTTCGCGGGCCCCGCCTACCTGGAGACGCGCTCGAAATGAGCAGACTTTCCTCCGAGCGGGAACAGTTTGCTCATTTCGAAAGTGGCCTACACACGGGCGGACTGTCCGCTCAAACCAAGTTTCAGCGGACAGTTTTTCGGAATTTCCGAAAAACTTTGTTCGTCAAACTGTCCGCTGAAACTGTCCGCTGAAGCCCCACACACGAGCGGACTGTCCGCTGAAACACTGTTCAGCGGACAAAGTTGAGCGAACAGTCCGCCTGTGTGTACGCGGCCTGACATTCAAAGACGTGACTAAGATTTGATGATGATGATGATGGGAATTGTAGTTCCTGAACTACTGGAGACCCTTGTCCTAGATTATAGAGGTGACCAGAGACAATCAGGTGTCTGTTCACCTCTATGGCCAGCTGCGCGAACCCGCCGAATCGTTACCTGGGCTCGCAGTTGAGAGCAATAAGCCAGTGAATCACCGGCAAGCGACGGGGGGACGGACAACCCCTCCCGCTGCTTTTAAAAGTGATCCAGCAACTAATCAGCCACTCAGAATGCTTTTATAAGAAACAGACTTTCAGGCTGAAAAGAAAATACCAGGGTTCTGGCTGATAGCTTCAGTCATAAACCTGGAAAACCACTTAAAAGTCGCAATGCATATTTACATATTGCGATCGGCAAGTGGTTTCCAACATTGTATGAGCATGCTTGTTAATGTATGCTGAGGAGAGCTGAAGGAAAGCAACCTGAAAGCCCAAGCCCAACCTGAAAGCAACCTGAGAAGTCTCCCTTGTGGCAGCATAAGGGAGTGAGGTAAGTGCTGGTTGTCCCTACAAGATGTCCAATATGCTGGAAAATCATGCCATCATGCCATATGCTGTAGAGGAGCCTCTGTGATCTGGCTTTTGGGCTCTTTGATAAGAGGTTAGGTAGGACTTTTTGGGCATCCTGGGGTTCTAAACCCATAGGGATACGGGTAAAGGTGCTGTTTGCTCAGACTGGTGCCTTCTTTGAGCATGAAATGTGAGGCTCCATGAATGAAGAGTTACACACATGCAAAGCTCAGTGTATTGATGGCTGGTATAACATATAGAGCCAATGTGTGAATGTGTTTTCGGGGATTTTAGGCTCACCTTTCTTTGGGGCTCTTAGTGATGTTTCCCAACATATGTTGTGCAACTGTTTGGGAGGTCAGGTCCAAGTCCTTGTGTTAATGCTGAGTTTCTCATGTCTGTCAACTAGAAGCCCCAAAGAATAGCCTTATTATTTTACCAATCATCAGTAAAATCTGGAACCAAACTTTACATGTGGGGAACTCTTCATGGTTTTGGTGTCTTCAGTGAAGGGTACTGTTAATGCATGGCCTACAAAGACATTGTAGAGAATTTTGCTATTTCAACCTCGTGGCAACAGTTTGGAGAAGATCCCTTTTCTGTTTCAGCATGGCTGTGCCCCTGTGTACAAAGCCAGCTCCAAGACATGGTTTGTCCAGTTTGGTTTGGAGGAACTTGAGTTGACTTCACAGAGCCACAGCTTCAACCCTACTGAAGAAGTTTAGGGTGAATTGGAACACCAGCTGCAAGTCAGTTTTTCTCAGCCAACATTAGTACCTGACCTCAACCATGCTGAACACCTTTGAGATGAAATGGATCATAGATTGTGATCCAGATCTTCTCATCCAACAAAAGTAACTGCTCTCAACACCACAAAACACCTTTGGGATGAATTGGAACAGTGAATGAGATCCAGGTCTTTTCATTCTATATCAGTACCTGACCTCAACCCTACTGAACCCCTTTAGGATGAGTTAAAACACCAATTGTGAGTTAGATCTTCTCATCCAACATAATTTCCTGACCTCAGCCCTACTGGACACTTTTGGGAGGAATTGGTCCATCGGTTGTGAGCCAGTTCTTCTCATCCAAAATCAGTACCTGATCTTAACCCTACAGAACACCTTTGGGAAGAACTGGAATACCAATTGTGAACTGGTATTTTCATCCAGCATCAGTACCTGACCTCAACCCTACTGGACACCTTTGGGAGGAATTGGGACATTGATTGTGAGCCAGGTCTTCTTATCCAACAACAGTACCTGACCTCCACCCTACTGAAAACCTTTGGGATGAATTTTAACACAGATTGTGAGCCAGGCCTTCTCATCCAACATCAGTACCTGACCTTAACCCTACTGGACACTTTTGGGATGAAATGGAATGCTGGTTGTGAGCCAGATCTTTTCATCCAACACCAATACTTGACCTCAACCCTACTGGACACCTTTAAGTTGAAAAGGAATATTGGTGTGAGCCAGGTCTTCTTATCCAAGGACAGTACCTGACCTCAACCCTACTGGACACTTTGGGGTTGAATTGGAACATCGGTTGCGAGCGAGGTCTTCTCATCCAATCTCAGAACCTGACCTCATCCCTACTGGACATCTTTGAGATGAAAAGCAACATCAATTGCGAGCCAGGTGTTCTCATCCAATATCAGAACCTGACCTTAACCCTACTGGACACTTTTGGTTTGAATTGGAACACCAATTGTAAGCCAGATCCTCTCATCCAACATCAATACCTGACCTCAACCCTACCTAAAACCTATGAGTTGAAAAGGGAACATCGGTTGTGAGCCAAGTCTTCTCATCCAACACCAGTAGCTGACCTCAACGCTACTGGACACTTTTGGGATGAATTGGAAAGCTGATTGTGAGCCAGGTCTTTTCATCCAACACCAATACCTGACCTCAACCCTACTGGACACCTTTGAGATGAAAAAGAATATCGCTGTTAGCCAGGTCTTCTCATCCAAGAACAGTACCTGATCTTAACCCTACTGGACACTTTTGGGATGAATTGTAACACCGATTGTAAGCCAGTTTTTCTCATCAAACATCGACCTCATAAATGCTCTTTTGGTTAAATTCTCATAGATACATTGCAATATCTCGTGGACAGCCTTCCCGTAAAAGAGGCTGTTTTAGCTGCAAGGAGAGGAGCAATCATCATATTATTGCCCATTGATAGTCTGATATACACTATTCTTACCTTCAGCTTCCCTTGGACTCCAGTGCCCAGAGGGGTTACATGGCACTGGGGAAGATGCATTGGATGCATACTGGACCAAGATCCTTTTCTCATCACACAAATGACAGGTTGATCCCAAATCTCTAACAAAATAAGAAATAACACCTCTTATTATTATTATTATTATTCCATTAATTATGTACATAAAACATTTCTTTTTAATAAATCAACACTAAACAGGAGCATTACTTATATAATTTATAAGGTAACAATGACTCCAAAATTTGCCCATAGTGTGTTTTTAATATACACTAAAATGTCAAAAGTATTGGGATGCCTGCCTTTACACATACATGAACTTTAACCCTTTCATGACTAAGCCTATTTTTGGCATTTGGTGTTTACAAGTTAAAATCCATATTTTTTGCTAGAAAATTACTTGGAACCCCCAAACATTATATATATATATATTTTTAGCAGAAACTCTAGAGAATAAAACGGCGATTTTTGCAATATTTTATGTCACACGGTATTTGCGTAGTGGTGTTTTAAATGCAACTTTTTGGGAAAAGGGACACTTTCATGAATTAAAAAAAAACAAAACAGTAAAATTAGCCCAATTTTTTTGCACAATGTGAAAGATAATGTTACGCCGAGTAAATAGATACAAATATGTCACACTTTCTAATTGCACGCACTCGTGGAATGACGATAAAGTACGGTACCTAAAAATCTCAATAGGCGACGATTTAATTTTTTTTTACGGTTACCAGGTTAGCGTTAGGTCTAGTGCTAGAATTATTGCTCTCGCTCTGACGATCGCGGCGATACCTCACATGTGTGATTTGAACACCTTTTACTTATGCGGGCGTGACTTCTGTATGCGTTTTCTTTGCTTCGCAAGCTCACGGGGACGGCGGGCGCTGTAAAAATTTTTTTTTTTTTATTTATTTTAAAATGAATAAATTGTTTTAAAAAAAATAATAATTTGATCACTTTTATTGCTGTCACAAGGAATGTAAACATCCCTTGTGACAGTAATAAGTGGTGACAGGTACTCTTTATGGAGGGATCGGGGGTCTAAAAGACCCCCGATCCCTCCTTTACACTTCAAAGTATTCAGATCGCCGAAAACTGCGATTCTGAATACTGTATATTTTTTTAAAACCGGCGCCATTGGCAGCCGAGTAAACGGGAAGAGACGTCATGACGTCGCTTCCGTGTTTACTATTAGGAGACTGGAACGAAGCCAATTACGGCTTCGTTCCAGTTCCTCCCCAGCAGCCGGAGGCATAGGATCGTGAATCGGTGCTCCCGATTAAATGGGAGCACCGGTAACCATGTCCCATGAGGCATTGCAAGGATGACAGTTACAAACATGACTCTCACTTGCAGAGGCATGATGGGACTTGAAGTTTCGTAACAGCTGGAGCACCACCAGTTTGAGACCCTTGGTCTATGGGAATGCTTGACCATTCTTCCAGAAGCACATTTGTGAGGTTAGACACTATTGGTGGCCGAGAAGACCTGGCTCGCAGTCGCAGCACTAATACATCCCAAAGGTCTTCTATCAGTTTGAGGCCAGGACTCTGTGTCGGCCAGTCAAGTTCCTCCACCCCAAACTCACTCATCCATGTCTTTATGGACCTTGTTTGTGCACTGGTGCGCAGGCATGTTGGAAAAGGAAGGGGCCACCCCCAAACTGTTCCCACAAAGTTAGGAGCATGAAATTGTCCAAAATGTCTTGGTATGCTGATGCCTTAAGAGTTCCCTTCACTGGAACTAAGGGGCGAAGCCCAACCCCTGAAAGACAACTCCCATGCCATAATCCCCCCTCCACCAAATGATTTGGACCAGTGCACAAAGAAAGACACGCAAGACATGAATGAGTGAGTTGGGGGTGAAAGAACTTGACTGGCCTGCCCTCAAGAACACCTTTGGGATTAATTAGAGTCGAGTCTGTGAGCCAGGCCTTTTTGGCCAACATCAGTATCTGACCTCACAAATGCTCTTCTGGGAGAATGGTCAAACATTCCCATAGACACACTCCTAAACCTTGTGGACAGCCTTCCCAGAAGAGTTGAATCTGTTTTAGCTGCAAAGGGTGGGCCAACTCAATATTGAACCCTACGGACTAAGACTGGGATGCTTTGTGAACAGTCTTCCCAGAAGAGTTGAAGCTGTTAAAGCTGCAAAGGGTGGGCCAACTTAATAATGAACCCTACGAACTAAGACTGGGATGCCTTGTGAATAGCCTTCCCAGAAGAGTTGAAGCTGTTATAGCTGCAAAGGGTGGACCAACTCAATATTGAACCCTACGGACTAAGACTGGGATGCCATTAAAGTTCATGTGAGTGTAAAGGCAGGTGTCTTTATGTATAACGTACATGTAAACCCAAGAACAAAAATGTAATATATTGCAGCTTACCCGTCCTTAGATGTGGCGGCTGCATAAGTTTTCTTTTTTTTTTTTAAGGCTTTTTTCTTTATTTTCTCTGGTTATTTTACTAGAAACACACTTTCCTGCAAAGGGCTACAACACCCACTCACTGTACTGTATGGGTGGAGGCGCAGCGTTGTCGTTGTGGGACAGGAATTGTATTCGAAAAGATTCAAAACCCTGCTGTTCCTCCTCCAGGTAGACACTTCACAGAACAGGAAAGGGATGTGGCTGAACAGAACCATTGTAGCTTGGGTAGATAAAATAAATTCAAAACTTGCGCCAGGGTTTCGCCAAGGAACGTTAGCAAGACAAGAATTCTCTTGGGAAAGACTGGATTAAGAAATGCATGCAATAGCTTCTCATCAACGTTCACCTTTCAAAGATGTATCCATCAATTGGTGGAAACCACTCCAGGGTGACTGAGGTATAGGTGTGCTCAATAATCTGTGGAGCAATTGCTACCGGTGGAGGTTTGGAGGAGGGCTGCCAGCCTTGGTATACTAGGTCTAGATAGCAGTGCATTCTGGCAACTTGATTGGGAGTGAAGGAATCAGTGCAGTCATCATCTGAAAGGAAAACCATGAGAAGGATATATGCATTGTTATGGGACAGTCTACCTTGAGCAACCTTAATGTACAAAAAAAAAAAAATAGCCTGCATATTTTGAAGTATATTTCAAGTTAATGATCTGTGAATGAGTTTGTTCAGTCATCATTTTTTTTTACAGGGAAAGAAAAATGAAACATCTTACTCCCTCCCGTTAAGGAACAGGGCTAACCCGTGAAAATTAGAGGTCATATCAAGGTTTGTGATAATTCACAAAGGCTTCCACAGAACATAAATCTCACCATCTGATCTCCGAGTCAATGTAGCATTTTGTTACTTCCCACTTTGCATTGACATGTTTTTATTTTTTATTTTATTTCTTTTAATTATTATATTTTTTTTTTTTTTTTTTTTTGAGCACTTAAGGTTGAAATCCGGGCAGATATAAAAAAGTCCCCAAAATGGTGACATTTTGTATTTAATAATATATCAGTAAATATATATTTTTTTTCAAATGCAAGCAAATTCGTGCCTAAGGTTGAAGCAAATATTAATGCCTAAGCACAATTTTGCAACTTTGACATGTTTTTTTTGTTATTGAGTGCTTAGGGTTGAAGTCCGGGCAGATATAAAAGTCCTCAAAATGATGACAATTTGTATTTATTAATACATCAGTAAATATATATATTTTTCAAATGCAAGCAAATTCGTGCCTAAGGCCGCGTACACACGGGCGGATTGTCTGTCCAACTTATTCCGCTGAACAGTGTTTCAGCGGACAATCCGCTCGTGTGTGGGCTTCAGCTGACTTTTTCAGCGGACAGTCTGACGAACAAAGTCTTACGGAATTTCCGTAAGACAGTCCGTTCAAACTTGGTTTTGTCCGTCCAAACTTGGTTTCAGCGGACAGTCCGCTCGTGTGTAGGCAAGTTGGACGGACTAAGTATGGCGCATGCTCAGAAAGGGTTTACACGGCCGAAGGTTGCATTGCAGTGTATAGGACGTCGTTTTTCTAGTCCCGTCGTACGTGCTGTACACGTCATCATGCACGCTTTCAGCGGACTGTCTGCTCATCGTGTGTGGTCAAGTCCGTTCATGCAAATTTTGAACAGACTGTCTGTCGGATTGTCTGCCGAACTTAGTTGGGCAGACAATCCGCCCGTGTGTACGCAGCCTAAGGTTAAAACAAATATTAATGCCTAAGCACAATTTTGCAACTGTGACTTTTTTTATTTTTTATTTTTTATTGAGCACTTAAGGTTGAAGTTCGGGCACATATAAAAGTCCCCAAAATGATAACATTTTGTATTTATTAATACATCAGTATATATATATATTTTAAAGCATATGCAAGCAAACCCGTGCCTAAGGGTAAAACAAATATTAATGCCTAAGCACAATTTTGCAACTTCGATGTGTTTTTTTATTTTTTTATTGAGCACTTAAGGTTGAAGTCCGTGCAGATATAAAAAACCCAAAATGATGACAATTTTATTTATGAATACATCAGTAAATATATATTTTTTTCAAATGCAAGCAAATGTGTGCCTAAGGGTAAAACAAATATTAATGCCTAAGCACAATTTTGCAACTTTGACATGTGTTAGAAAAACTGTACACATCGTCACAACGACTTTGTGCATCCAGGTGGATTATACCTTGTTTTTTTAGGACAAATTGGGCCTTCATTTGGTAGTAAATTGTAATGGATTTTTTTGGTCATTATTATGAAAACTGACCCAAAAATAGTAAAAAAAAAAAAAAAATGAAAAATGTCTTTAAATTTAGCTATGTATTTCTTGTTACTACCATAACCTACCACCAAAGAACAACCCAAAATAAATTCTCCTGCTCCCTACAATTGCAGCAATACCACATATGTGTATGTTATTTGTTGTTTGTACCTGTAGTACCTAGAGGCGATTCAGTTCGCATTGTGTGCTATACAAGTATTTCATTCATTCATTCATTCAGTACAGCCCAGAAACAATAGTGTTCATTTTGCTTTTTTTTTTTTTTTTTTTTGCTGTACCTAAAACACACAGACACTGATACTAATTAAAAAAAAAATATATATTTTTAAATCCTGCCCAAAATATACTGACCCTGACCTTTTTATCCTTACTTGACCAAAACACTAACCTTGACATTGACCTAGAAACCTCGATCTAGGTATTTTTTTGTTTAGTCTTTTTTTTATTTATTTTTTTTCCTGTCCAAAATATACTGACCCTGACATTTGACCATGAACTTGACCTTTGACTCTTACTTGACCCAAAAAACCTTGGCATAGGTATTTTTTGGGGATGTCTCTACCAGCTTTGCACATCTACAGAGGGACATTTCTGCCCATTCTTCCTTGTAAAATTCTCAAGCTCTGTCAGATTGGATGGAGAGCGTTTGTGAACAGCAATTTTCAAGTCTTACCACAGATTCTCAATTGGATTTAGGTCTGGACTGTGACTAGGCCATTCTAATGCCACGTACACACGATCAGACTATCCGGTGGACTTAGTCTGGCGGACAAACCGCCGGAAAGTCTGCCGGACTTTCCGAACGAGCGGACCTGCCCACACACAACCGGGCTTTTCTGGCGGACTAGGTCCGCCGGACTATGGCGGGAGTCCGCCGTAATTTTGAAAATGAACGGATTTACCCACACACGGAGGCAAGTCCGTTCATTTTGAATGCGGCTCCAGGTAGCCGGGACTAGCGAAGGAAGTCAATGTCGCCGCCTCCATTGGCGAGATTGACACCTCGTTGTCCCAGTTACCTAGTATGGATTTAAAGGGGAAGCTCTACACCAAAAAACGGCGTGGGGGTCCCCCCAAGGTCCATATAAAACCCTTATCCGAGCACGCAGCCCGGCCGGTCAGGAAAGGGGGTGGGGACGAGCGAGTGCACCCCCCTGAGCCGTACCAGGCCGCGTGCCCTCAACATGGGGGTGCTTTGGGGAAGGGGGGGGCCGTGCGGCCCCCCACCCCAAAGCACCTTGACCCCATGTTGATGAGGACAAGGGCCTCTTCCCAACAACCCCCGACCATTGGTTGTTGGGGTCTGCGGGCGGGGGGCTTATCGGAATCCGGGAGCCCCCTTTAATAAGGGGGCTCCCAGATACCGGCCCCCCACCCTATGTGAATGAGTATGGGGTACAATGTGCCCCTACCCATTCACCTGTGAAAAAAATGTAAATAAAACACAACACACAAGGGTTTAAAAATTGCACAGCTCCGGGGGTCTTCTTCCGTCTTCTCGCCGGACTCCTATCTTCTGCTAGCTCTTTTACTAGCGGAGGAGCCCGGTCTTCTGTCACCGCCGCCTCTTCTTCCGACTTCAGGGGTCTTGTCCCCCTCTTCGGTTCTTCTTGCCGGGCCTCCGCTCCTTCTTCCAGCTCTTTTACTGGCAGTGGCCCGGTCTTCTGTCGCCGCCTTCTCTTCTCTTCTTCTCTTCTCTTCTTTTCTTCTTCCTTGAGATGTTGACTCGATGCTGTCTCTGGCCGACTTATTTAGGGACAATGGGCGGGGTCACCGGGTGATGTCCCCACCCATTATGATGTCACAGTCCCAGCATCCTCTGGGACTGTGACATCATCAGATTTTAGTTAGGGGTATCAGAGTAAAGGGGGCTGTGTCAGAGAATCACCAGACTTCAACGTCAGCACTTCCCCGTGCGCCTGCGGTGAAGAGCTGCACAAAGAGACACGCATATGCGTGATATGATACAATGTCGTACGCGCATGTGCACACCTGTGCGCATGGCTATGGGCCTTACCTGATTGGCCTGACAGGCCTATAAAAGGCATCAATGTGCTCTGTGTCTTTGCTGGTTTGTCTCCTCAGCTCACCCGTGTTCCTCTGTTTCCTGTTCCTGTTGACCACTTCCTGTTGTGACCCGGATTGCTTGAAGACTACTCTGATTCTCTCCTGATCTGACCCCTGGCTTGTTTAACGGACTTCCTGCTCTTAGCCTTGCTGACTCCCGGACTGATACCTGTGTTTGACCCTCGGCCTGCCTCTGGAATATCCTCTGTTTTCTGCACTTAGCCTTGCTGGCTCACGGACTGTTACCTGTGTTTGACCCTCGGCCTGCCTCTGGAATATCCTCTGTCTCACGGACTGATACCTGTGTTTGACCATCGGCCTGCCTCTGGAATATCCTCTGTGTCACGGACTGATACCTGTGTTTGACCCTCGGCCTTCACTCCAGGTGTTAGAACCCCTGGCAGGCATTTGCTTCTACCAGTTCCAAGACGATCTGCACGGGCATCTCTTCCTTCAGAAGACCTTCTGCGTACTAGTCACCTGCTGGCAACCGTGCTTCTTCGTGCCCTGTACCCACTGTTCCATCCTCAGGGGTACTGTGCACCCAGCTGCAAGGGAAGCCGCTCTCAGCACTTCGGCTTTGGTGAGTATCTGACAGGCTGAATACAAATATACCCCCCCCCCCACACTTTTCACATATTTGTGAAAAATTTTGAAAACCAATTATCATTTTCCTTCCACTTCACAATTATGTGCCACTTTGTGTTGGTCTATCACATAAAATCCCAATAAAACTCATTTACGCTTTTGGTTGTAACATGACAAAATATGGAAAGTTTTAAGGGATATGAGTATTTTGTCAAGGCACTGTGTTTACCTGGAGTTTAGCTTTACCCTAGCCTTGGGTCATTCAAGCGATATGCATTGCCATGCATTTTCAGAACAACTCAACATTAAACATTCATTTCATTGGCTAGAAAGTCTCAGTCTACATAGTAAAATAGCTTGGCTTTACCAGACCTAGCAGGAAAATGCGCAAGTTCATTAACCCAGATAGCGAGTTTGGCCATTGATGTTGAACATTTTTGTCATCAGATTTAATGCTACATTCAGGAATTTCCCTTAATAATTGATTGCCGTTATAGGAATGTCTTGTAAAAAAAGCTATACATACTTGCCAAGGACTGCAGCACTTAAAAGATTTTTATAACCTGCATAAAGTAGCAAAAAAGCTTGATTTGCTGAGAAAAAGCCATGCTTTGATACAAAATTCACTTGAAGTATCTAAACCCAATCACTAAAATCTTTAAAATGTTGATGTAATATCAGAAGTAACTTTCATTCTTTTTATTCTGCAGATTGTATTAAGAAAAATACCTGGTGATCCTGCCATGAAGGTCCTTATTTGGTAGGGTGACCAGACATCCCAGGTCCAGGGACAGCCCCAGATTTGTCCCAGACTATGACTGGAACCCGTTTTGTTTGTTTGGGGACAGCCTCCTTAAATCTGGGTCTATCTCTGGAAAAAAACATGTTCCGCAGTTGTAGACTGTGCCCCCGCTTGTAGGCTCATATCTGGTAATTACACTGCTTGCAATAAAAAAATACAAAGGTACTTTAATTTAATTTTTTTTTTTTAGATCTGCTAGGATTTCAGCTTTAAGGGTTGACATACACTTTAACACAACTCCAAAAAATGTGTACAAAAAGAGCCGGAATTGGTGTTTCTTCTACTGCTAAAATGTACACTGCTCAAAAAAACGAAAGACTTTTTTAATTACAGCAGGCTTTCTCAACCTTTTAACCCTAGAGGAACCCCAAAAATTACTTACTTACTAAAACCAATTTATCAGGAGTCAATAGGAACAATTGCCCCTGATTCCGGTGGCCATTAGGAAGAATGTACCCCTTAAAGTGGTGCTCAGATTGCCACCATTAAAGACGGCAAAAAAGATATTTGGTGTCATGCTACTGGCTTTGCTAAGTGATGCTGAACTTTGAAATCTGTAGGCACCATCAAAAAAGTGGTTCATCATCGGCCACAGCTCAAGGAAACCCTAGCAACCCCTGGAGGAACTCCAGGGTTCCACAGAACCCTGGTTGAGAATGGCTGAATTAAAGTATAGCATCAGGTCAATGAAACTCCTGGGATATTGATCTGGTCAGGTATGTAGCAGAGGAGGTTATTAATCAGTTTCAGCTGCTTTGGTGTTAATGAAATTAACAACAGGTGCACTAGATGGGCAACAATGAGATGCACTCCAAAACAGGAATGGTTTTGCAGGTGACATTTTTTTTTCCCTACTCATCTTCTCTGACTGTTTTTCACTAGTTTTGCATTTGGCTAGGGCCAATGTCACTACTGATAGCATGAGGCCATACCTGAACCCTATAGAGGTTGGTGTCACTACTGGTAGCATGAGGCCAAACCCAGACCTTATAGCGGTTGGTGTCACTACTGGTAGCATGAGGCCATACCTGGACCTTATAGAGGTTGGTGTCACTACTGGAAGCATGAGGCAATACCTGGACCCTATAGAGGTTGCACAGGCAGTCCAACTCCTCCAGGATGGCACATCAATATGTTGCCATTGCCAGAAGGTTTGCTGTGTCTCCCAGCACAGACTCAAGAGCATTGAGGAGATTCCAGGAGACAGGCAGTTATTCTAGGAGAGCTGGTCGGGGCCCTAGAAGGTCTTTAACCCATCTGCAGGACTGGTATCTGCTCCTTTGTGCAAAGAGGAACAGGATTAGCACTGCCAGAGCCCTACAAAATGACCTCCAGCAGGCAACTGGTGTTAATGTCTCTGACAAAACAATCAGAAACAGACTTAATTAGGATGGCCGACATCCTCTAGTGGGCCCTATGCTCACTGCCCGGCACCATGGAGCTTGATTGCCATTTGCCATTAAACACCAGAATTGGCAGGTCCGCCACTGGCACCCTGTGCTTTTCATAGATGAGAGCAGGTTCACCTCGAGCACATGTGGCAGACGTGAAAGAGTCTGGAGAAAACGTGGAGAAGATTAGGCTCCATGCACACTGGAGCTCATAAACTGCAGTTTATTGGAGTTTGGGCGTTTTTTTTAAAGACCCATAAACTCCACTCTATGTTAGCCTATGTGTCCATGCACACATGGATGTTTTTAGCTTTAATGAGCAGTGGAGTTTATGGGTTTTTTCTGAACGCCAGAAATTTGCGCTCAACGTGCCGTTTTTCACCGCCAAAAATCAACAAATGCCGATAAACGCTCATAAACACGCGTTAATTAGTGTTCGGCATTCTATTTTTTCAATGCATTGTGGGAGTTTGGAATGCGCTGTGGGATTTTTGGAGTGTCCTCTGTGTATTTTTATTGAAAACACCCAAAAACGATAACGCTAATAAGCGCTCATAAACACTAGTGCAAAATGCTGTTAAAAGCACATTTTTCAACCAGCGTTTTCTGCCAGAAATCTGGCGTCCAGAAAAAGCTTTTTTGAGCTTCAGTGTGCATGGAGCCTTATGCTGCCTATCGTTCAGCATAATCAGTTTGATGGTGGGTCAGTGATGGTCTGGGGTGGGCACATCCATGGAGGGACACACAGACCTCTACAGGCTAGACAATGGCGCCCTGACTGCCATCAGGTATGGGGATGAAATCCTTGGACCCATTGTCAGACCCTCAGCTGGTGCAGTGGCTCCTGGGTTCCTCCTGGTGCACGTCAATGCCTGGCCTCATGTGGCGAGAGTATGCAGCCAGTTCCTGGAGGATGAAGGAACTGATACCATTAAATGGTCCCCAGGCTTGCCTGGCCATAAATCCAATAGAACACCTTTGAGTCATTATGTTTCAGTCCATCCAACCCCACCAGGTTGCACCTCAGTCTGTTCAGGAGTTCAATGATGCCCTGGTCCAGATGTGGGAGGAAATACCCTAGGACACCATCCATTGTCTCATTATGAGCATGCTCCAACGTTGTCAGGCATGCATACGAGCACATGGGGGCCATACAAACTACTGAGTTGCTGCAATGAAATTTCAGCAAAATGGACTAGCATGCTGCATCATTTTTTCACTTTGATTTTCGGGGTGTCCTTGAATTCAGCCCTCTGTAGGGTGATAATTTGTGGCATCCTTTCGTTCCTAACACATTATTAAGTCCATACCAGTATATATCCTAATACAATACCCAGTCTATACCAGTATATAACCTAAAACATTACCCAGTCCATATCAGTATATAACCTAACACATTACCTGTCCATACCAGTATAGATCCTAACACATTACGGGGTCCCCTAAAAATACGGGAAAGATAAAAACACTTAATTTCAAGAGAGCAAATTTTCCAAGGATGAGGGCTGCTCTCCAGGACCTAGACTGGGAGAGAATATTGGCATCAATGGGCACAGAACAGAAATGGGAATTCTTCAAAAAGACTGTTTGTGATCTCACGGCAAAGTATATTCCCATGGGCAATAAAAGGCTAAAAACAAAACCAATGTGGCTCACGGCCAAAGTTAAAAAAGTTATAAACTATAAAAAAGAGCTTTTAAAAAATATAATATAAAAATTAAGGAACGCTAGTGTCATTTAAATGTTACAAAGAATATAACAGAATATGTAAAAAGGAAATCAAGGATGCAAAAATTCAAAATGAAAGACGGATTGCAAAAGATAGTAGGACAAACCCCAAAAAGTTCTTCAAATATATTAATAGTAAAAAGGTCAAGTCTGAGCATGTAGGCCCTTTACAAAATAATCTGGAGTGGGTGACTGGGGACAAAGAGAAGGCTAACTTATTAAATGCTTTCTTCAGCTCTGTGTATACAAAGGAGCATGGGGGAGCTCATGTCCATAATGGGGTGGTAGTGACACAGCCCCAAATACACAATGGCTCAAAAGTGATATGGTCCAGAAATATTTGGACCGGAATAAAGGTGGATAAAGCACCTGGACCTTGATGGCATCCACCCTTGGATCCTAAAAGAATTGAGCTCTGTGATTTCAAAGCCATTGTATCTAATTTTTAGGCACTCATTAATGACAGGAATAGTACTACTGGATTGACGTAGGGCCAATCTGGTGCCTATATTTAAAAAGGGAACAAAGTCTTTACCAAGTAACTATAGACATGTTAGTTTAACTTCTATAGTTGGGAAGATACTGGAGGGATTAATAAAAGACCACATAGACAAGTTCTTGCAGTAAAAAAAATATTTTAAGCAACAGACAGAAGTTGTCAGACAAACCTGATTTCTTTTTATGAGGTGGTAAGTAAAACCTTGGACAGAGGGGTGGTGGTGGACGTGGTATACTTGGATTTTGCAAAAGCGTTCGATACAGTTCCGCACACACGGCTCATGTGTAAGGTAAAGTCTACAGGTTTGGAAATATCAGTTTGTAGATGAATAGAAAACTGGCTAAAATACAGAATTCAGAGAGTAGTGGTTAATGATTCTTACTCTGACTGGTCTAAGGTTATCAGTGGTGTACCCCAAGGTTCAGTGCTGGGACCCTTACTTTTTAATATCTTTATAAATGATATAGGGTCTAGGATCAAAAGTAACATTTCCGTCTTTGCAGATGACACCAAGCTATGCAGTGGAATAACGTCCTTACAGGATGTCTCCAATTTACAAGCCGACCTCAATGCCCATGAGGTTTAATGTTGATAAATGTAAAGTTATGCACTTGGGGGCTAAGAATATGCATGCATCATACATGCTAGGGGGAGTACAACTGGGGGAATCCATAGTGGAGAAGGATCTGGGGGTTTTGGTAGATCATAAGCTCAATAATAGCATGCAATGCCAAGCTGCGGTTTTCAAAGCGAGCAAAGTCCTTTCCTGTATTAAGAGAGGTATGGACTCCAGAGAGAGAGATATCATTGTGCCCCTGTTCAAATCAATAGTAAGACCTCATCTGGAATATGCAGAATATGCAGTTCAGTTTTTGGCACCAGTTCTCAAAAAGGATATCGGGGAACTGGAGAAAGTGCAGAGAAGGGCAACCAAACTGACAAGAGGCATGGAGGAACTCAGCTATGAGGAAAGATTAGAGGAACTGAATTTATTCACTCTTGATAAGAGGAGATTAAGGGGGGATATAATCAACATGTACAAATATATAAGGGGTCCATATAGTGAACTTGGTGTCGAGTTATTCACTTTACAGTCAACAAAGAGGACAAGGGGGCACTCTTTACGTCTAGAGGAAAAGAGATTTCATCTCCAAATATGGAAAGGTTTCTTCACAGTAAGATCTGTGAAATTGTGGAATAGACTCCCTGCAGAGGTGGTTCTGACCTGCTCAGTGGATTGCTTTAACCACTTAAGCCCCGGACCAATTGTCAGCCTAAGGACCAGAGGTCTTTTTACAATTTCGCACTGCACTGCTTTAACTTCTAATTGCGCGGCCATGCAATGTTGTACCCAAACTAAATTTGCATCCTTTTCTTCCCACAAATAGAGCTTTCTTTTGATGGTATTTGATTGCCTCTGAGACTGAAAATTAAAAAATAAAAATATATTTTCTACTTTTTGTTATAAGAAAAATCGAATAAACTAAATTTTAGTCATACATTTAGGCCAAAATGTATTCAGCCACGTCTTTAGTAAAAAAAATGTCAATAAGCGTATATTTATTGGTTTGCGCAAAAGTTATAGCGTCTACAAACTAGAGTACATTTTCTGGAATTTACATAGCTTTTAATTTATGACTGCCTATCTCATTTCTTGAGGTGCTAAAATGGCAGGGCAGTACAACCCCCCCCCCCCAAATGACCCCATTTTGGAAAATAGACACCCCAAGGAAATTCCTGAGGGGCATGTTGAGCCCATTAAATATTTTTTTTTGTCCCAAGTGATTGAATAATGACACAAAAAAAAAAGTTTACAAAAAGTTGTCACTAAATGATATATTGCTCACACATGCCATAGTTATATGTGGAATTGCACCCCAAAATATATTCTGCTGCTTCTCCTGAGTACGGGGATACCACATATGTGGGACTTTTTGGGAGTCTAGCCGGGTACGGCACCCCGAAAACCAATCACTGCCTTCAGGATTTCTTTTTTTTTTTTTAATTTCAATGGTTTTTATTGAGATTTTCACAAATACAAAAGAATAAATTAAAGGGCCAGGGTAGCGTAGCCTGATACATTCTAAAACATAAGGTAAAGTACAGTTGAGTAGTGACGTTAACGTAGCATAAATCACATTTGGGCTTAAGTGTTGAATATATTGTTGGCGATAGGCGAGGGGTGGAGGCGTCGTCCCCACACCCAAACACTCCATCCAGGAGTTATGTTATGGGGTGGGAGGCGAGACCCCCCACTCCCCCGCTCAGCACCAACCTACCCCTTCCTTCTCTATCCCACTTCTTGCCCTGCTTTAATTGATATGCTTTTTATTAAAGATTTTCCATACATAGATAACCATATTGTACTGTATAGAAAAGGAAAAGAAGATACAGATTACGTATCGAGCAAGTTAATGCACTGAAGCTGCTATGTAGCGCCTACTCATCAATGCCTGCCCTTGATGCGCTTTCCCCCCACCCTACCCCCCCCAGGCCTCCCTCCCACCCACCCACCCCACCTCGAGCACGCAGCGCCGGCAACAACCGTCTCAGTCGTAGCCAAATAGCTATATCCGTATGGGCAAGAGAGAAGAAAAGAAAAAAAAAAAAAAAAAAAAAGGAAAGGGTTCCACGTAAGGAGGAAGGGAGGAAAACTCCTCCCTACCACCCGCCCAGCGGGTACTAGGCCATTCATGTATTGACCTCACTCCAAGGGGAACCCCATATCAGTCAGCCAAGGATACCATAATATCTCGAATTTTCTTAAATTATTTAGCTTTATAAGCATTGCTCTCTCACACCATATTAAAGAGTTAATTGCATTAACCCATTGTCCAGTATCCGGGGGATCCTTAGCTTGCCAATTAATTGCTATCAGTCGCCTAGCTTGATATAAGCACTTCAGGACGGATGGCTTAATTGGCAGAGGAATATTAACCCCTTCAAATATCCCCAGTAAACAGGCCCTGGCCTCGGGTTTCAGGGTGGTCTTGAAAGCTCTATTTATTTTAATGACTATTTCTAACCAATAGCTATACAGTTTTGGGCATTTCCATACCATGTGGAAGAGATCACCCGGTGCCCCACATCTAGGACATTCATCCCTAGGTTTCCTCCCCATTTTCCATAGCTTCTGGGGGGTGTAATATGCCCGGTATATGAGGAACAAATGGGACACTCGCTGAGATGGAGATATAGAGGCCAAGTGCCCCTGTTCAAGCGTTTTAGCCCACTGTTCCCGAGATATCGGGCCAACATCCCCCATCCAACCCTGCCTACTCTTGGCTGGGCCTTCACCTTTCAAGAAACTGCCTCTAAGCTTTATATATAGCCGCGAAATCTGGCCTTTTACATGCCTGCGATCTATAAGGGCCTGGAGCAGGGGAATTTCAGTTCGCTCAATAGCGAGTGACCCGTATTGGGCTTGAATTGCATGTCTCAACTGCAAATATTTGTAGAACGACCTATTAGGGACATTAAATTCCTGTCTGATAGTTTCAAAAGGTTTCATTACGTTCCCCTCATAGAGGTGCACTATTCTATTAATCCCCTGGCTATCCCATTCCGGAGCTTTATCTACCTTGTTTAATTCGGGCAGGTGGCGATTACACCATAGAGGGGTATAAGTAGTTATTCCCGCATATCCTAACTTACGCTTTGCTTGCTGCCATACCTTCCTCATTAGAATATTAGTAGGGCATCTGTAGGAAAAGGCGTTAGCCTCCAGGGCTTCGGGAACCAGTTTATGAGGTGCTCCCAGCATCATCAACTTATGGTTTATAGACCCCCCCTCTTGAAGTCCTGCCCCTGCTAGGTGCTGGAGTTGGGCAGCCAGGAAGTATGCACCCAAGTGGGGTATGGCCAACCCTCCCTCCGCGACGGGGAGCTGCAGCGTATGCAACCCTATCCGAGCATGCCCCTTTTTCCAGATTAATTCCCGAATAAGCGAATCCATGGTTTGGAACCATTTCTGGTTAATCCAAATTGGAGAGTTGTGTAGAATGTAAAGTATTTGGGGTTGCCAAAGCATTTTTACTAGGCTGCAGCGTCCCGCCACCGAGAGAGGGAGGCCACACCATCTATTAAGTTTCGTCTTCATTTTCAACAGTAGTGGTGCCAAATTCTCGTTGACATATTGACTTACGTCCCCAGATATCCAGATGCCCAGATACTTCAGCTTAGTCACCGTCTCCAGGCCTGCTATCGTTGAGGGCACCCCGTGTTCCCCATACCTGAACAATGGTAGAAGAGCTGATTTGCCCCAGTTGATCTCTAAGCCCGATTGTTGACCGAACTCACCCATCAGATGGATCACTCTATTCAGGGTAGAGTCCACATCGCCAATAAAAAATAGGAGGTCATCCGCGAATAAGGCAATTTTTTCCTCGTCGCTACCCCGCCGAAATCCCTGTATATCCGGGCAGGATCTTACCAGAGCCGCAAGGGGCTCCATGGCCAATACAAAGAGGAGGGGGGACAACGGGCACCCCTGCCTTGTACCTCTCTCCAGTTGGAATGATTCAGAGGCTTCAGTACCCATCTTGATTTTGGCCCTAGGTTTATTGTACATTAATTTTATCCACTGGATAAATAAGGGGCCAAATCCAAACCTCTCTAGGACCCTCCACAGATAGCCCCATTCCAAGCTATCAAAGGCCTTAGTGGCATCAAGTGCTAAAATAGCCCCCACCCCCTCATTATCTCTGGGTAATTGGACATTAAGGAAGACTCTTCTAATATTAGTGCTGGTTGCCCTACCCGGGATAAAACCGGACTGATCTGGATGTATGAGTTTATGGATGTATGTATTTAACCGAATTGCTAGTGCTTTGGCTAGTATTTTAATATCCGAACATAGCAGGGATATCGGCCGATATGATGGAACTTCCTGGCAGTCCTTGCCCTCCTTCAAGATTAAAATAATATTAGCCTCGCGCATCGAGGCGGGGAGTTCCCCCGTCTCCAATGCGTGATTCAATGTCACGAGGAGTTCCGGCAGTAGGACCTCCCCATAACGTTTGTAGATTTCTACTGGAAGGCCATCTGGCCCTGGAGATTTATCATTGGGCATTGGGCATTGCGGCTACTGCATTTTTTAATTCTTCCAGCGTAAGTGGTAACTCAAGGGATAGTTTATCATCCATTGACAAAGTTGGTATTGCTGTCCGAAGTAGAAAATCAGTAGCTGAATTACCTTGTCCCTGGATGACGGATTTATATAAATTTTTATAGTAATCATAAAGTACCCTCATAATCGCGGGAGGGCTGGAGACAAGATCGCCTGTAGGGGACTTAATTACCTGGGCTACTGTTGGCGCACCATTAGTTTGAACCAGGAGAGAAAGGGTTCTACCTACCTTCTCTCCTTCGCCAAAGTAATGCTGACGCTGAAATATCCGCCTGTTCTCTGCTTTTTTTAGGAGAGCTATTTTATAGACTTGTTGGCTGGCCAACCATTCCCGCTGGCTTACAGTCGATGGAGCTGCTATGTATGCTTGTTCTGCCTGGGCGACCTTATTTCTCATTGCTAGGTCCTGCTCTCGAGCTTTCCTCTTAATAATTGCGACTTGTTGTATTAATGTGCCCCTAATATAGGCTTTTAGGGAGTCCCAGACTATACCCGGAGGGGCAGAGCCCCTATTTATTTGGAGAAATTCCCCTAACTTATCCTGGGGGGGACTTGGGCCACCCATTAATACCAGCCAACCCGGGTTTATCCTCCACTCTCTTGGACCTGGTCTAGCACCCAGAGACAGTATCATGGACAAGGGGGAGTGGTCAGAGACCCCCCTTGCTCCGTATTCTATCTCCTGGACCACCTCCGCGGCTACTTTATTGCCCAGCACCATATCAATTCTTGATAGTGTGCAGTAAGTACTGGAAAAGCAGGAATACTGTCTTACTTGAGGATGACGTATTCGCCATAGATCATTTAAGCCTATTTCGGAGATGAAACCCTGCAAGCGCCCTATTTTGGTCACCAATGGGGCAGGGAATCTATCCATATACGGATCCAACGTTTCGTTGAAATCGCCTACTACTATCCATGGGACATCTGGCTTATCTAAGCAGAACGCCATCAGTTTAACCATTACCTCCAGTTTAAAGGGAGGGGGTATATAAATATTAGCTAAGATGCATTGACGCCCGCGCAGCAGGCCGTATAAAAAAACAAATCTTCCCTCTTTGTCAATAGAGGACTCCTTGCACAGAAAATCCGTGCCTCTTTTAACAAGAACACTCACCCCTCTAGAGAATGATGTATAAAAGGAGTGGTAATATGCCGAGAACCTCCGGTTCCTTAACAATGGGGCTGTGCTAGGGGTTAGATGTGTCTCTTGAAAAAAAAGCAGGCCGGGACCTCCCCTTTCTGTTTCCAGCAAAACTGCTGCCCTCTTTTTTGGATCTCCCAGCCCCCTCACATTCCATGATATGATGTGTACACTACCCATAGATGTTACTACTATCCAAACCGGACGGGACAAGGGAGAGGGAGAGGAGGGGGCCCGCCCTCCCACGACGGGCCCGCCACCCCGCCCCCCCCCCCCGATTCCGTTGTACCAGCTATACGTGCTCGAGGTGCCCCCCTTAACCCTACTACCCACCCCTTCTCCCCCCCCTCTCGTCCCCCCACCCCCCCCACCCAACTGAGCGACCCCTCCCCCCCCCTCCTCCTCCCACCCCCCCGCCCACCCATCAGGGTATCCCCTGGGGGTCACTATTGTGGCCCGACTTTCCATACTCCCCAGGACCCTGGACACCCGTCCCCGCTCCCCCCTCTCTCCCAAATTACCCGGGGACCCCTAGACTCCCCGGATTGCCTCGCCTCAACCCCCCTCAGCCACTCCACCACCAATGTAGCGTAGGCCCGAGCTGGTCAAACAAAAAAAAAAAAAAAAATACAAAAAAAATAAAAAAGGGGGGAAAGGGGGGATGGCAGGAAATATTCAATACCAGCACCCCCAATACTTAACTATTAAGCGTTTCTAATAGTATTTATACTATGTTGTGCCGTACATGCCATCTCCCTTTCTCACCCCCCTATGCTAATCCGTGAAGAGTGACCTTATAATAACATACCTCATACAACCATGATAAACATTCCCCCTTGCTACTAAATGGAGTTATTTCAAGTGCAAATATTATATAATATTATACAGTACTCTCTTACTTCCCAAAAAAAAAAAAAAAAAAAAAAAAAGGGGGGTATTCAGTGACGACCCCTCCAAAACTTATGTGAGATATATAGTGATATTTGCATTGTATTATACTATTTATACCAACATTTATGCTAACACCCTTGCTCACCCCTCTTTGCTAAAAAGTGCTAATTAGTGCTAAATGACATTATAATCACGTGCCTCAAACTAAATCTAACTAACATAATAAATATTCCACATCTCTACTCAATAGAATTGTTTCTCGTGCAGATATTATACAATGCTCACAAACAAAAAAAAAAATAAAAAAAAATAAAAAAAAATAAAAAAAAAAAAGACGGGCACAGTCCTCCTGCCCCTCGACTCCTCCCCACCACCCCCAGAAGGGGGAGGAGGGGAAGAGAAAAAGGGCCCCCAGGGAGCCGGCCCTGTTAGCCAATCCTAGTGGTTGCAAAATAGCTAAAAATCACTTTTATGTTCCTCCAGCCACTTTTCCACTTCCCCTGGGGTGCCAAAAAAAAAAGTTGAGCCCAAAGCGGTTATTCGTAGCCGGGCAGGATACAACAGTGCATAGTTTAACTTGTATTGACGGAGGGTTCGCTTAATGGAGATAAACTCGGCTCTCTGTTTCTGTAGATCTGGTGAGAAGTCTGGGTAGAACGAAACCCTAGATCCTTTATAAAAAACATCATTCAGTTCCCTGGTCCTTCGTAGCAAAATAATACGATCATTATAATTCACAAGTCTCAATATCAGAGGCCTGGTACGGCCCTCTGATGGATGCGGGCCTGCGGGAACTCTATGGGCCCTTTCAATAGCGAAGAGAGTGGTAAAAGGGGTATTGCCCAAAAGTTCCCTGAACCAGTTTTCCAGAAAGTTTATGGGGTTAGACCCCTCGCTTCCCTCTGGGAGGCCAATCAGGCGGATGTTATTCCTGCGGTTACTATTTTCCAACGCATCTAATTTTGCTGACTGTATGGCCATTTGTTTCTGTAGCACATTTATTTTTTGCTGTAGTGGAGAAAAATCGTCCTCGATCGTGCTTAGTCTTCCTTCCAGGACCGTGGTTCTTGCCATTGTGTTGCTCAATAGTTGGCCCATGGAGTGCAGTTCAGTTTTAATACTGCCTAGCTGATTATCGAGGCCACCTATAGACACCTTGCATTCATTGACTGCCTGCAATATATCGCGCAATGTGGGTTCATCACCCTCTAACGGAGGGGATTCCACCGGAGCTATTATATTGTGCGCTATCTTGCTTACTGCTGTAGCTGGGTCATGCATCTTGCTTCCACTAGGTGATCGACCTGGATTAGATGCTAGTTGAGTGATGCTTCTCCTTTCCGTAGTACCCCCCTGTATCTTTGTTTGCCCTGCTGACTGATGGGGCCCTTTTCTGGTAGGGGAAGTTGCATGGGCAAAGCGTTCCAATTTTGCTGCCGCAGTAGCAGATGCCTGGTTTGCTTTCTCTTTGGCTGCCCGGGTTTTTTGGTTCCCCTCACCAATCAGCCCATCCTCATTGGCCCGCTTGCTGAGCATGGTAGAGAAGTGGCTAAGAGTAGTGGTGTTGGAGAATTGCAATAAGATCGCCCCCCAAAAAAAAAAAAAAAAAAAAAAGAGAAAAAGGGAGAGGGGAAGGAAGGGTACAACCGAGAAGAGGGGAGAAAGGAGGCTAGCTGACCACCAATAGAAAAGGGTAGAGAACCAGTAAAGGCGCAGTTTCCAAACAGTCAGCTTTTTTCCTCCCTTTTCCTTTCCTCCCTTCCCTCTTGCTTACTTCTCCCTTCCTTCCTTCGCTTTCCCCTCTTCCCCCTCTCTTCCTCCCCCCCTTCCCCTAATTTGTCAATATGGTACAAGTCCGTACGGTAAAACAAAGACAGTGCAGTGGCCCCAGACCAAGGGGACAACAAGTTAACCATACAGACTAAGCATGAAAACAAAAGATTTTTCCCCCGACAGATTATCTGCTTCTCAGCGCTGTATTGAATTTGCGTAGTTGGTTAGCACAGTTCGTCACGCTGTAAACACAGCAATGCAGTCATATGGAGGGAAAAAGAGAAAAAAAAAAAAAGAGGGGGGGGAAAGCCGTTTCAGTAAGCCCCGGAAGCACCGAGAGCTTGGCAGCCTCTATCTTCCAACAAGCAAGCTTAATGGGTCGATAACACTGAACCGGTATGTTTAAACGTTCATATGCCCATTCCCGGGTACTGCACCCTCCTCCTTGCTTGCCTCTCACCCCACGGCTCACTCCCGCTTTACCGTTAGCCTAGGTAGATACCGTAGGCTTCTTCTTCGTAAATTACTACGGGCCGCCGCCTGGGTCTTCTTGATTCAGGCTTCTGTCTCTGTTCTCAGAGCGTCCCAGGTCTGCTGGAAGGGTTCCTTCGGGCTCCCGCAGGCTCCTTCGGCTCGGCTCGCTCCTAGTGACGCGTCGCTGATGACACTGGGCTCACGCTGGTACGAGTTCCCGCGAGAACTAACGCCAAGTTCCGCTTGATGATATTCGACGAGCTCCAGAGTAAGGAAGCTGGGGCCGCTGTATTGCGCACGGAGCCCGGCTGGGAACCCAGGCTAGGCGCCACTTCTATTAACGGGGAGATTTCTTTGCATAGAGGGAGAGTGAGGGGAGGCTAAGAGCGGGCGTCCAGCATTCACACTCTCTCACTCACTCACTCCCGCATCCGGCCACGCCCCCACACTACGTAATTGATTGATTTTTTGCCTTCAGGATTTCTAATGCCGCGTACACACGGTCGAACTGTTTGACGTACTTAGTCCGTTGAAACACATTTCAGTGGACAATCCGCTCGTGTGTGGGCTTCAGCGGACTTTTTCAGCGTGCAGTCCGGAGTACTAAGAATTTCGGTTTTTCCAAAAATCTGTCCGTCGTACTTTGGTTTCAGCAGACAATACGGTCGTCAGTATGCTAGTCCGACGGACTAAGAATGGCGCATGCCCAGAAAGGATTTACTGGGCTTTGCTGTGTCTTGGACTTCCTATTTCTAGTCCCGTCGTACGTGTTGTACGTCATCGCGCAAGCTTTCGTCGGACTGTTTGGGTATCCGTGTATGGTCAAGTCTGTTCAGTGGAAAGTACGCCGGATTGTACGTCGGATTGTATGACGGACTAAGTACGTCAAACAGTTCGACCGTGTGTACGCGGCATAAGGGTGCGAATTTTTGATTTCACTCCTCACTACCTATCATAGTTTCGAAGGCCATAAAATGCCAAAATAGCACAAACCCCCCCCCCCCCAAATGACCCCATTTTGGAAAGTAGACACCCCAAGATATTTACTGAGAGGCATGTTGAGTCCATGAAATATTTTATATTTTGCCGCAAGTTGCAGGAATATTACAAATTTTTATTTATTTTTTTGCACAAAGTTGTCACTAAATGATATATTGCTCACACATACTATGGGCATAAGTCAAATTACACCTCAAAATAAATTCTGCTGCTTCTCCCGAGTACGGGGATACCACATATGAGGGACTTTTTGGGAGCCTAGCCACGTACAGGACCCCGAAAACCAAGCACCCCCTTCAGGATTTAAATATAAAACGCTACCAAAAAAAAACTGTTAGTGATCGCAGGGATCAGGCCTGACTCTGCGAAAGCTGCAGTTATGTGTTTAGTGTTATGTAAGTGACAGTGATCGATCGATACTGCACTTGGGTGGGCTGGGCGGAGGGGCAAAACGCAGGTGCTAGCAGGTATCTGGGCTGATCCCGCTAACAATGCGTTTTTTTGGAACCCTAAACTGCTAAACATATATTGATCTGTTCAGATACTATACCACTACGGGAGGTGTATGCTTTGCGCGTGGGTGTTAGCGGTACTGGCACTAACCTAGCGCTGCCTGGGGCGACGCAGACCCTGACCCTAAAACCTAATTGATATCACCCGCCGGGTGATCAGGGGGTTAAACCTTTATTGGGTAATAAATGGTGGGTGCCCTGATGCTATAAAAAGCAAACTAACTAACCAGAGTCACCCGTAACACTTATACGGTGATCACTGGTGAAAGGGTTAACTAGGGGCAATCAGGGGGTTAAAATCTTTATTAGGTAGTATATGGGGGTCCCTGACGTTATATAAAAACCTGACGGGAAACCTAAATAACTAACTGGCTAACCAGCGTCACCAGTGACACTTATACGGTGATCGCTGGTGAAAGGGTTAACTCTAGGGGCAATCAGGGGGTTAAAATATTTATTAGGTAGTATATGGGGGTACCTAACGCTATAAAAACCTGGCGGTGAACATAAAAAATAACTAGCTACCTAGCGGCACCAGTGACACTAATGCAGCGATCAGAAAAATGATCGCTTAGTGACACTGGCAAAAGGGGGTGAAAGGGTTAATTAGGGGAAATCAGGGGGTTAAAACCTTTATTAGGTAGTATATGGGGGTCCCGGACGCTATATAAAAACCTGACGGGGAACCTAAATAACTAACTGGCTATCCAGCGTCACCAGTGACACTTATACGGTGATCGCTGGTGAAAGGGTTAACTCTAGGGGCAATTAGGGGGTTAAAACCTTTATTGGGTAGTATATGGGGGTACCTAGCGCTATAAAAACCTGGCGGTGAACCTAAAAAAAATAACTAGCTACCTAGCGGCACCAGTGACACTAATGCAGCGATCAGAAAAACGATCGCTTTTGTGAAATCGCAACTTACTCCTCAGGAACAAGCCCACCTTGGTGAACACTCTTTTATCTAAAATGGCCAATGGCCCACCGCAACCCCCTCCACTACTGGGTAGCTACCCACGACAAGACTGCAATTATGGGCCCCCCCCTCCCCCCTCCTACCCCCCCCCCCAATCAGAGCCCTCTTGATGATCTGATATATATATTGTTCTTCTCCCCGAGGTTGAGTTAGTGCCTAATTATTCCCTGATCCATCCAGTTATTGCTACCTCGTTTCTATTCGACTGTCAGGGAGAGTGATACTCTCCATTATGTGGTTTGTGGGACGGTGCCCTGGCACCAATTGTTGCTCAATATATTGCTATTATATAGCCTGTAAATTTTCAAAAATGAGAAAAAATTTGTACGTACTGTTCACCCATTTGTAATGTACCCTTTTCTTTTCTCAATAACATTTTTTTGAAAAAAAAAAAAAAAAAACGATCGCTTAGTGATACTGGCAAAAGGGGGTGAAAGGGTTAACTCTAGGGGCAATCAGGGGGTTAAACCTTTATTGGGGGGGGAGTAGGGGGCTACCCTGGACCTAACACTAACTGCCCTGACACTTTTTACTGTCACAACTGACACTAAATGCAGTGATCAGTAAATAAATGATCACTGCAATCAGTGACACTGTGACTGGGAGGGGGGCGATCGGGGGGGGGGGGGGGGGTGATCGGTGGGTAATTTGTGTGTCTATGTGTACCTACATGTCAGTGTAGTGTTTGGTGCACTTACTATGTGTTCTCCTCGCAGTCCGGTCAAAAAGACCGCCCCGAGGAGAATGACATCACTTCCTCCCTGCCTGTGTTTACACTACACAGGCGGGGGAAGCTTCTCATTCGCCAGGAGCGATCGAGAGGGGATGGCCAGAAACCAACGGCCATCCCCTCATCCCGGATCGCTCCTGAAGCAAAAACGGACCGCCGCAGCCAGCAGGAGGGGGTCCGATCGGACCCCCCACCCACTGGAAGGCAAGCACGTGCATGTACGTGCTTGTGCCTGTTGGTGCCATTGTGCTGACGTACATTGCCATGCGGCGGTCCTTAAATGGTTAAGAAGGGCCTGGATTATTTCCTAAGTGTACATAATATAACTGGGTTCTAACATTTATAGGTAAAGTTGATCCGGGGAAAATCCGATTGCCTCTCGAGGGATCAGGAAGGAATTTTTTCCCCTGCTTTAGCAAATTCGATCATGCTCTGCTGGGGTTTTTTGCCTTCCTCTGGATCAACTGTGGATATAGAATTGGGTATATGGGATTGTATGATATTAATATTATTATTATTTTTTATTTTTTTTGTGGTTGAACTAGATGGACCTGTGTCTTTTTTCAACCTGACTAACTATGTAACTATGTAGCTATGTAACATTACCCAGTCCATACTAGTATAGATCCTAACATATTACCCAGTCCATACCCGTATAGATCCTACACCCAATCCATATAGATATATAGTATAGATATCCAGAATGAGATTATTCCCCATTGAGATCTGTTTTTAAAGTGTTCCTTGAATTTTTTTGAGCAGTGTATATTGTCAGATTATTTTATTTTTTATTTTTTTGCTGTGAGCAAATGTCTTACCTGCATAGCTCATGTAGTTATTATACGGGGTGTTGAAAAAAGTTCGAAAGCCACAAGTTTCATTCCCAGGTCCGGGGTTAGGATCTCCACAACTCTTATGCTTAGGCGATGGGTTGGTATCGTGGCACAGATCCCCGGTTTCGTAGGAAGGATCCGTCTCCATGCACGGATCGCTGCAGGATAAAATTTCCGAGATGCCGCGGAAGACATGGTATAGTCCCAGGCTGTGTCCAATTTCATGGATCATGGTATGAGTATGGCCGGGAACTCCAAAAAAAGAGGGGTTCATGACAATGCCACCTGGAAAAGAGCAAGAGGGATGCCGGTTAAGCTATATAAAACCTTTTTTTGCATACATTTGATGGTAGTAATTTCTTAAAGACCTTGTGGAAGAAGATTGTGGCGCTTTCAGAACTAGGTAGGTCTGCCGTAACATACAAGAATGTAGATCTGTACATTATGGTAAGAGCTGCTGCCCACTGCAATGGCTTTGTCATTCAATGCTGTAGTAAAAAGTCAAGATAAGCTCAAACAAGTTCTTCCCTTAACAGGACCCAAGGCACCAACTCTTATACCAGGATTCTACAAAAAGTTTCCACACTTTTTTAAACTCTATTAAATATAAAATAAGTGGTCTTTTTGAAGACCCCTTGTATACATACACTATATTGTCAAAAGCATTGGGACGCCTGCCTTTACACGCACATGAACTTTAATGGCATCCCAGTCTTAGTCCATAGGGTTCAATATTGTGTTAGCCCACCCTTTACAGCTGTAACAGCTTTAACTCTTCTGGGAAGGCCATCCACAAGGTTTAGGAGTGTGTCTATGGGAATGTTTGACCTATTTTCCAGGAGTGCATTTGTGACGTCAGGCACTGAGGTTGGACGAGGAGGCCTGGCTCAAAGCCTGTGCTCTAATTTATCCCAAAGGTGTTCTATCAGGTTGAGGTGCAAGTTCCTCCACCCCAAACTCGCTCATCCATGTCTTTATGGACCTTGCTTTGTGCACTGGTCCTAATCATTTGGTGGAGGGGGGATTATGGTGTTGGGTTGTTTTTCAGGGGTTGGTCTTGGCCCCTTAGTTCCAGTGAAGGCAACTCTTAAGAAGACAGCATACCAAGACATTTTGGACAATTTCATGCTCCCAACTTTGTGAGAACATTTTAAGGATGGGCCCTTCCTGTTCCAACATGACTGTGCCCGCCCCACCACGTCACTCATTCACAGCGTTCTGTGAATGAAAAACTACAAGGTCCGGCAGCCTTTGTAGCTGTCGGCTTGTAGTTTTCAATTAACTACTATGGTGCTGTGGAGCGCTGTGGTAGTTCATTCTCTCTTCTTGTCGGATTGTATCTGCTTGCCCATCTGACAGTCTGCAGGAGACCTGCATGGCGCCAGAAACCCAAAAAAATTAATGCACTTTTTTTTTACCTGCGAAAAAATGTGCATTTATTATTTTTTGTTAAAAGGTGGACTTACCCTTTAATACACCTTTGCTCTTTTAATTGTTTTCATGCAAATCAAGCAAGTTTGCAAATACAACTTTTTGTTTCCAATTCCCCTACATTCCTTTGAAAGCTCTGCTGGCAACCTCAAATTTCCTGTAAGCAAGATAATCTGCATGTCTTCGGGCAAAGGCAACCTGTTTATATAAAAAAAATTCAACTACAAAATGCACCCCCAATATTCATTTATTTATTTCAGGTATTTATATAGTGCCGGGAATTCACCCCTCTTGATGGGTGTGGTCCCAGCACCCCAATCTCTTTCAAGAAAGCCCATCTGATGATTGCCTGTCCATCTAGCCTGCCCCAGTGGGACTTTCTTCTAACTGGACAGCCATGGCCTAGGGAAGAGTTGGATCTAGTTATTAGGGGCTCCTGAAAATGACAAGGTAGCTATAATGATCTAAATAGTTCATTTCATTTTTTGTTCATAAAAGGCACATTTTTGAATTGTATAAAAGTCAACTTTAAGATAAAATTCACTTTTTATTTTTGTCCACCCTACCCCTCCACCCTTAAGTCACTCTCCACCCTTATTGAACCCCAATATCCATACCTACCAAATTTTGAACTTGGGAATAAGAGACATTTAAGGTAAATAGTCACCTGTGGCACACTAAATGTGTGTGCGGCCAAACATAATAGTTGGAGGGGGAGGGTACATGGACGGCAGGAAGGATCACTGCGGTACATGGAAGGAAAGAGGGAGGGATCCCTATGATACATGGAAGGCAGGAAGGATCACAATGATGCATGGAAGGCAGAAACGATAACTATGGCACATTGAAGGTGGGAAGGCAGGATCACTATGACACATGGAAGACAGGAAGGATCCCTATGACACATATGGATAATTATGGTACATGGAAGGGAGGAAAGATCACTATGATAAATGGAAGGCAGAAAGGATCACTATAGCACATGGAAGGCAGGAAGGAGGGATCCCTATGGTACATGGAAGGCAGGAAGGATCTCTATAGCACATGGAAGGCAGGAAGGAGGGATCACTATGGCACATGGAAGGCAGGAAGGATCACTATGACACATGGAAGGCAGGAAGGATCACTATGGTACATGAAAGGCAGGAAGGATCACTACGGTACATGGAAGGCAGGAAGGATCACTATGACACATGGAAGGCAGGAAGGATCACTATGGTACATCAAAGGTGGGAAGGCAGGATCACTATGGCACATGGAAGACAGGAGCGATCCCTATGACACATATGGATCATTGTGGTGCATGGAAGGGAGGAAAGATTACTATGTTAAATGGAAGGCCTGAAGGAAGGATCACTATGGTGCATGGAAGCAAGGAAGAATCACTATGACACATGGAAGGCAGGAAGGATCACTATGGCACATCAAAGGTAGGAAGGCAATATCAATATGGCACATGGAAGACAGGAAGGATCCCTATGACACGTATGGATCATTATGGTACATGGAAGGGAGGAAAGACCATTTTAGTAAATGGAAGGCAGAAAGGATTACTATGGCACATGGAAGGCAGGAAGGAGGGATCACTATGGCACATAGAAGCCAGGAAGGATCACTATGACACATGGAAGGCAGGAAGGATCGCTATGGTACATGAAAGGCAGGAAGGATCACTATGGTACATGGAAGGCAGGAATGATCCCTATGCTACTTGGAAGACAGGAAGGATCACTATGATGCATGGAAGGCAGGAAAGATAACTATGGTAAATGAAAGGCAGGAAAGATCACTATTGCACATCAAAGGTGGGAAGGCAGGATCACTATGGCACATGGAAGACAGGAAGGATCCCTGTGACACATATGGATCATTATGGTACATGGAAGGGAGGAAGAGCACTATGGTAATTGGAAGGTAGGAAGGAAGGATCACTATGGTGCATGGAAGGCAGGAAGGATCACTATGACTCATGGAAGGCAGGAAGGATCACTATGGCACATTGAAGGTAGGAAGGCAGGATCACTATGGCACATGGAAGACAGGAAGGATCCCTATGACACATATGGACCATTATGGTACATGGAAGGGAGGAAAGATCACTATGATAAATGGAAGGCAGAAAGGATCACTATGGCACATGCAAAACAGGAAGGAGGGATCACTATGGCACATGGAAGGCAGGAAAGATCACTATGGTGCATGAAAGGCAAGAAGGATCACTATGGTACATGGAAGGCAGGAATGATCACCATGGCACATGGAAGGCAGGAAGGATCACTATGACACATGGAGGGCAAGAAGGATCACTATGGCATATGAAAGGCAGGAAGGAAGGATCATTATGGTACATGGAGGACAGGAAGAAAGGATCACTATAGCACATAGAAGGCAGGAGCACTATGGCATATGGAAGGCAGGAAGGATCCCTATAGTATGTGGAAGACAGGATTAGATGGAAGCGAGTGAGGGGTCAGATCAGTTGTTCACTCACCCAGAGGCTCAGGCAGTGACATCACAAGCACTGCTTCAAAACTCCCACCCACACAATACCTTAACAGGCACAGCATTGGCTGCATGCCAAAAGTTGTGGGCGGACACAGGGGGACATAGAGAGGAGGCAGAGCAGACCTAGCCTACCTCCTCTCCCATTCTGTAGGCTGTACAGCGGGCTGACGAGCAGGTGAATGGGTGGGGGAGGTGGTGCAGTGCTGGCTAGGCACGGAGCGAGTTTCAGCCTTGACAGCCGCCATATTGCGCACACCTGCCAGGTAGACTAGTGGAGTCAAGTGCCCCGGACTTGTTCAGGCACTGGGCTCCGCTGAGGGATTCATCCCAGATTCACAGGTCACTCGGATTTACTTGAAATTTACTTGAAATACTGAGATGGTCCTGGCGAATCTGGGATGGTTCAGAGGTATGCCAATATCTTCTCGGTGCAGGCACTACCTGTGCAGTAGGCTTAGTTAGCCCTTGTACACACGGTCGGAGAATCCGTCGGAATGTATCTTATCGGACCGTGTCATCAGATAATCCGACTGTGTGTGGTATGCATCGGACTGATTCTGTCCGAATCTCCGTCCGACCCAATTTTCCAACATGTTGGAAATATTTCCCGACCAACTGGGCCGGACGGACCTAATCCGATCATGTGTAGAGCATTTTCATCGGACTAAGTGCCACGCATGCTCAGATCAAATTCCTACATCAAAGCTATTGGCTACTAGCCTGAATGTAATCGTAACGAAATTACGTCATCACGTTCTGAAAGATCGGATTTTTCGCCAACTTGGCCCGACCGTGTGTATGCAACAGTTTCGGACACAATCCGTCGGACTAAATCCGACGGGCAAAATCCGACGGATTTGGTTGGCATAATCTCCGACCGTGTGTACGTGGGCTTAGGCCGCGTACACACGCGGGGACTGTTCGCCCAACTTTGTCCGCTGAACAGTGTTTCGGCGGACAGTCCGCTCGTGTGTGGGCTTCAGCGGACAGTTTCAGCGGACAGTCTGACGAACAAAGTTTTTCGGAAATTCCGTAAAACTGTCCGCTGAAACTTGGTTTGAGCGGACAGTCCGCCCGTGTGTAGGCTTGTTCATCAAACTAAGTTCCGTGCATGCTCAGAAAGGATTTACACGGCGAAGGTTGCATTGCAGTGTATAGGACGTCGTATTTCTAGTCCCGTCGTACGTGCTGTTCACGTCATCGCGCAAGTTTCAGCGGACTGTTCGTTCGTCATGTGTGGCCAAGTCCGTCCATGCTAATTTTGAGCGGACTGTCCGCTCAAACTGTTTGACGAACAAAGTTGGGCGAACAGTCCCCGCGTGTGTACGCGGCCTTAGAGTTCTATGAGGTTGCCTCCCAAGGATCTTTGGCCAAGGGACATGGGCCCATAGAATCATATAGGGAGCTACTGCACACAAAGGATGTTCAGGTCAGGATAGGCTTGTTTGTGTCAGGAAAGGGAGGCAAAAAGGATAAGTTTACATCGTTTTAAAGCATCCTTTATATTACAACTCTGTGCTTTCTGAATCCTCCCTTGTAGTGGGGATGCAACCATACTTCTGTATTTAAATGCTCATTTAGTCTAGGACAGGGGTCTTCAGACTTTAGAGGGGCTGGACTGTGGTCAGTGGGAGTAAAAAATGCCTCCATGTCAGTGGAGTAAACATTGTCCTAGACTTGGTGGTAAGTGGGAGTAAGAAAACGATGTAGTGCCTGTGGTAAATAGGGGGAGGAATAGTCCCCAGTCATTGGTGTCAGTAATAGGAAGAGTGCCCCATCAGTGGTGTCAGTAAGAGGAATAGTGCCCCATCATTGGTATCAGTGGAAGGAATAGTTCCCCATCATTAGTGTCAGTGAGAAGAATAGTGCCCTATCATTGGTATCAGTGGAAAGAATAGTTCCTCATCATTGGTGTCAGTGAGAGGAATAGTGCCCCATCATTGGTATCAGTGGAAGGAATAGTGCCCCATCACTGGTATCAGTGGAAGGAATAGTGCTCCATCATTGGTGTCAGTGGGAGAAATAGTGCCCCATCATTGGTATCAGTGGAATGAATAGTGCCCCATCATTGGTATTAGTGGAAGGATTAGTGCCCCATCATTGGTATTGGTGGGAGGAATAGTGTCCCATCATTGGTATTGACGGGATGGAGTAGTGCTCCATCATTGGTATCAGTGGTAGGAATAGTGCCTCATCATTGGTATCAGTGGGAGGAATAGTGCCTCATCATTGGTGTCAGTGAGAGAATAGTGCCCCATCATTGGTGTCAGTGGAAGGAATAGTGCCCAATCATTGGTGTCAGTGGAAGGAATAGTACCCCATCATTGGTATCAATGGGAGGAATAGTTCCTCATCATTGGTATCAGTGGGGTGAACAGTGCCCCATCATTGGTGTCAGTGGGAGGAATAGTGCCCCATCGTTGGTATCAGTGGGAGGAATAGTGTCCATCATTGGTATCAGTGAGAGAATAGTGCCCCATCATTGGTGTCAGTGGGAGGAATAGTTCCCCGTCATTGGTATCAGTGGGAGGAGTAGTGCCCCATCCCTGGTGTCAGTGGGAGGAATTGTGCCCCATTATTGGTGTCAGTAGGAAGAATGGGGCACTTTCTATGGACCCTGTATCTGTCTTAATGAGGAGAAAACCATTAGACTACTGAGGTATGGGGGAGAAGATGTTGAAGGGACGGAGTGCCAGATTGGGTAGGTGACTCTACTATCTTATGCTCCCTAGACCTACGTTTAGCTTTAAAATAGTAGACAAAGTATGCAAACAGTCCATAGTAGTTAAGCACAACCTACCAAGATATGTAAGAACCTCTTTGTCCCAAGGCCATGTGGCCACCCCGGCCAGCTCCTCTTCTGACGAATTTGCAAAAAATATGTTGAGTTGCGTTGACCCAGTCACATTGAGCCGTTGTTTTAGTTCATTGAGATCTAAGTAAGCCCTGCAACATAAACATTAGTGTGAATCCATGACCTTCTCCGTGCCAATTCATTTATCACTGTGTCACCGCTATTGATAATTAAATAAATAAATGTAGCCCTTTTAAGATATTCTGTTCATTGACCTTCAGAGGGAAGGTTATCATTATCATTACTCAAACATTCATATCAAAGGGATTACTGTCAAATGTTAACATCAAACCTATTCCAACTGACCCATATCACCAGAAGACCAGGCCACCAGCGGATTCTGTACTTTCCAAATACAAGGTCACAGTCTAAGTGTAAATATGCATCATTACAAAAAGGAGTCATGCAAGTCCTCGGTTCACCCCCCAGTTGAGACAAAAAGCAAAAAATATGTGGTTGACAATCAAACTAGTATTATAATATATATATATATATATATATATATATATATATATGTGTGTGTGTGTGTGTGTGTGTGTGTGTGTGTGTGTGTGTGTTTTAAGAATTTTTTGATATCTCTACAGACGCTTCTTCTCTACTACACTACATGGTACCATTAAAGTTCCATATTTTGCATTGGCTTTTGGAGATATGGTTTTGCAAGGGATGAGGGTACCAGTTCCCATTTTTGAGACTGTCTGCTCTAGGTTGGATCAAAAGGTAAAAATTAGAACTCCTGTTGGGTTTTTATTGCTCCCATTAGAGAGTGGATAACTGGAAATTATTTTTAGAGGAACCCAACCCCTTTTCAACACTCTAGGCCAGCCTGTATCCTCCTTGATTTCCTTCAATCATCCAACTGCCAAAGCCCCGAAGTCTGCTGGTACTCCACTGAAATCCACCAAAGACGTTAAACTCCAACCAAGGTTTACTGCATAGAAGGCACACTGCTGACTCCCACCTAAAGCCATGTGTAGCTTTGGGTGGGAGCCAGAAGTGTGATGTCATGGCAATAAACCTTGAATAAAGTTGAACATTGTGCAGGCCCCTTTTTTTTGGATGGTGGACTGCAGTTGAAATGGTGGACTGGTTGGTGGACTGCCGATTCACTGCCAGAGCCCTGGAGTCCACTGTTACTCCACTACAATCCACCATCCAAAGACATTTAATTTCAACCAAGGTTTATTGCATAGACAGCACACCGTTGGCTCCAAAGCCACAGATATCATTGCAATAAACCTTGTCTAAACATCTTTAGTGTGCAGCTTATTTTGTGGTGTTGCATTGGGTGGGAGTCGGAAGTGTGATGTCATGGTAATAAACCTTGAATAAAATTGAACATTGTGCGGCCCCTTTTTTTGGATGGTGGACTGCCGTGAAAATGGTGGACTGGATCGTGGACTGCCAATTCCCTGCAATCAGCCGACTGCCAGAGCCCTGGAGTCCACTGTTCATCCACTTAAATCCACCATCCAAAGACTTTCAACTTCAACCAAGGTTTATTGCAAAGACAACACACCGCTGGCTCCCACCCAAAGCCAATAGCTGCTTTGGGTGGGAGTCAGTGGTGTGATGTCATTGGAATAAACCTTAGCTGGAGTTGAACATCTTTAGAGTGCAGCCCATGTTTTGGATAGTGGACTGCAGTGAAAATGGTGGACTGGATTGTGGAATGCCGATTTTTCCTGCAATCAGCTATCTGCCAGAGCCCTGAAGCCTGTTCTTTTTCCACTGCAATCTACCATCCAAAGATGTTAAATTTCAACCAAGGTTCATTGCATAGACAGAACACTGCTGACTCCCATCAAAGCCATGCATGGCTTTGAGTGGGAGTCAGTGGTGTGATGCCATTGTCAATAAACCTTGGTTGGAGTTGCACATCTTCAGTGTGCGGTCTGTTTTTTTTTTTTTTTCTTTTTATGGTGAACAGCAGTGTAAATGGTGGGCTGGATGATGGACTGCCAATTTCCTGCAATTAGCCATCTGCCAGAGCCCTAGAGTCCACTGTTTATCCACTGCAATCCACCATCCAAAGACGTTCAACTTCAAACCAAGCCAAGGTTTTTGCATTAACAGCACACTGCTGACTCTCAAATGCCATGTGTTACTTTGAGTCGCAGTCAGTAGTGTGATGCCATTGCAATAAACCTTGGCTGGCGTTGAACGTCTTCAGTGTAGGGCCCGTTATTTGGATGGTGGATTGCAGTGTAAAGGATATTTGTTATAAAAATAATCTGGACTACGTAGTCACTACAGGTGGTATCATTGTGATTTTTTTTTTGGAATAGAGAAACCCGAAACAGTGAGACTAATGACTGGAATTTCAATGAATGCACATAAAAAAAGATCCTCCAACATGTTGGAAACCTACATTGAAAATGGTGCTTTGAGCTTGTATCTGTAGCATTCTAATGCCCTGTACACACGGTCGGACATTCCGACCACAAAATCTGTTTGATTTTTTACGACGGATTTTGGCCGAAACTTGTGTTGCATACACATGGTGAGACAAAGTTGTCGGAAAATCTGATCGTTTGGAATGTGGTGATGTTTGTTGCATATGACGGGACTACGTAGAGGCTAGTAGCCAATAGCTTTGGTGTCGTAATTTAATTTGAGCATGTGTGGCACTTTGTCCGTTGGAATTCTCTAGAAACGATCTGAAAAAGTCAGATTGGATTTTGTTGTCTTAATCCGATTGGACATTTTCCGTGTGTATAGGGCATTACGCCGATCTTATAACATTATTTTCAGTTTTTTGCTCTAGGAAGACTGTGTGATGCTGTACAGATGATCCCTCTTTTCCCCGCAACCTTTACAATACAATAACGGTCTCTTATTTAATCTCGCTTCATGGGATTTATTTACTGAAGTCAGATTACTACACTGCTAGCTTGAAGCAAAATGTGTCCTTTTAATAAAATTAGCATTCAGAAAATCCAAGAATGTTGTAAAGAAAAAGGGCAAACTGGAATCTGGCACAGCACGTGCATATATGGATTACAAAAGACTCTATATTTGGCTCTAAGTGATGTAATACCCCATATTATTGTGTAATGCCTTCAGATTTTGAAAATGTTGCTTGATACAATTCAGTGAAGTATTACATAGCTGTACACCATGAATGACAAAAAAAACAGGGACATACCCAAGGCTTTTTCTTTTGCAGCAAAAAAAGGTGCAGGAACTCATCTTTTGAGAGTTGGGGAGGTGGTGTGGGGGCAGGGACCTGCTACATCAAATGGTGGGTGTGACATAATTGAAGTGGGGTATTGTTACATACGAGTTCAGGAGTGCACTGTGTGCTACATATAGAGGGCAGGGTGAGGAGTGTTCTGTTTACAGAGTTCAGGGCTGAGGAGTATGCTGTGTATAGAGAGAGTACAGGGTTGAGGAGTGTGCTACATACAGAGTTCAGGGTTAAGGAGTGCGCTGTGTACAGACTGCAGAGTTAAGGTGTGTGTGTGCTACATACAGAGTGCAGGGTTGAGCAGTGCGTTGTGTACAGAGGGCAGGTTTGAGGTGTGCGCTGTGTACAGAGTGCACGGATGAGAAGTTGCTCTGTACAAAGTTGAGGAGTGTGCTATATACAGGGTGAAGGGTTGAGGAGTGTGCTGTGTACAGAGTGCAGGGCTGTGGAGTGTACTGTGTACAGTGTGCAGGGATGAGGAATTGCTGTGTGCAGTTTGAGGAGTATGCTGTGTACAGACTGCAGAGTTTAGTGTGCTACATACAGAGTGCAGGGTTGAGGAGTGTGTTATGTACAGAGTTGCAGGGTTGAGGAGTATGCTGTGTACAAAGTGCATGGCTGAGGAGTATGCTCTTGTATAGAGTACAGGGTGGAGGAGTATGTTGTGTACAGTTTGAGGTGTGCGCTGTGTACAGAGTGCAGGGATGAGGAGTTGCTCTGTACAAAGTTGAGGAGTGTGCTATATACAGGGTGAAGGGTTGAGGAGTGTGCTACATACAGAGTGCAGGGTTTAGGAGAGTGCTATGTACAGAGTGTAGGGTTGAGGAGAGTGCTGTTTACAGAGTGCAGGGCTGAGAAGTATGCTGTGTATAGAGTACAGGGTTGAGGAGTATGCTGTTTACAGTTTGAGGTGTGCGCTGTGTACAGAGTGCAGGGATGAGGAGTTGCTCTGTACAAAGTTGTGGAGTGTGCTGTGTAAAGAGTGCAGGACTGTGGAGTGTACTGTGTACAGTGTGCAGGGATGAGGAGTTGCTGTGTGCAGTTTGAGGAGTATGCTGTGTACAGACTGCAGTGTTTAGTGTGCTACATACAGAGTGCAGAGTTGAGGAGTATGCTACATACAGAGTGAAGGGCTGAGGAGTGCACTGTGTACAGAGTGCATGGTTGAGGAGTGCACTATGTACAGAGTGCAAAGTTGAGGAGTGGGATAGGTGCAGAGTACAGGGTTTAGGAGTGCGCTGTGTACAGAGTGCAGGGTCCACCACACCAAACTGGTCAAACCATGTCTTTATGGAGCTGGCTTTGTACACTGGGTCATGGTGGAACAGAAAAGGGTCTTCACCAAACTGTTACCATAAGGTTGGAAGAGTACAATTGCCTACAATGTATTTGCATGCCTTGGTATTAAAGATGCCCTGCACTGTGAGCACCAAAACTCAAAATTTTGGAAGGGTGTCCAATTCCTTTGGACACATAGATGGTGCGATGGCCAGTTATCCATAAATAGGGCACATTTTTCTGTAAAATTGATCTCAACAAACATGTTTGGAAATGATGATGATGATGCTAGATCAGTAGATTTAGGTCAGTACTGATGTCATATTTTAGGGAAGGGTTCTCTGGATATTATTAATAGATAGGCCACCAGGAATCAATGGTTATATTGTTTTCTCTATTTGTAGCACCAAAAGCAATCATGGTTTCCAAGACGCCACAGTGATTTACGACTCTATGTTGTGTATCATTCCACCGACAACAATTAGATCAGTCTCGAAATATAAGTTACAGTTGTACAGTAAGCAAAGTACGTGGTGGGATCATAAGGTTGTTAACCATTAACTAAGATATATCTGTCACATTTGTGCAATACTAGAACTCTTCCTGAACATCATTATTCTTGCAGTGGGCATTTATACAACACTCTGGAGAGATGATGGCGTAATGGATGGCTCCTGCACTGGACTGAATGTGGTAGCTTTGAATATCCACGGCAAGGCTGAGGAGGCTGCTTGATCCAAGACAGTGTGTAACAATAATCTTGTTTGTTAAAGATATTACGTGACATTAAGACTGGAAACAAAATACTTGGATTCGAATGTTAAAGTGTATGCAAACCCTAACGAAGTACGTCACTTATTTGCTCCCTCTTGGTCTCTAAATATACCATTAAAATACAGTGCATCCGTAAAGTATTCACAGCGCTTCACTTTTTTCCACATTTTGTTGTTACAGCCTTATTCCAGAATGTATTAAATTCATTATTTTCCTCAAAATTTCCCAAACAATTCCCCACAATGACAAAGTGAAAGAAGTTTTTTTCGAAATTTTTGTATATTTATTAAAAATAAAAATGTAAAAAATCCCATGTACATAGGTATTCACAGCCTTTGTCATGACACTCAAAATTGAGCTCAGGTGCATCCTGTTTCCACTGATCATCCTTGAGATGTTTCTACAACTTGATTGGAGTCCACCTGTGGTAAATTCAGTTGAATGAGCATGATTTGGAAAGGCACACACCTGTCTATATAAAGACCTACAGTTAACAGTGTATCCACAGACCAAGCACGAAGTGCAAGGAATTGTCTGTAGACCTCCGAGACAGGATTGAATGCAGGCACAGATCTGGAGAAGGGTACAGAAAAATGTCTTTGGCATTGAAGGTCCCAATGAGCACAGTGGACTCCATCATCCCTAAATGAAAGACGCTTGGAACAACCAGGACTTTTCCTAGATCGGGCCGCCTAGCCAAACTGAAGCGATCGGGGGAGAAGGGCCTTAGTCAGTGAGGTGTCCAAGAAACGATGAGCTCTCTGACAGAGTTCCAGTATTTCTCTGTGGAGCAAGGAGAACCTTCCAGAAGACCAACCATCTCTGCAGCACTCCACCAAACAGGCCTGTATGGTAGAGTGGCCAGACGGAAGCCACTCCTCAGTAAAAAGCACATGAAGCCCGTCTGGAGTTTGCCAAAAGACACCTGAAGGACTCTCAGACCAGGAGAAACTAAATGATCTGGTCTGATGAAACAAAGATTGAACTCTTTGGCCTGAATGGCAAGCGTCATGTCTGGAGGAAACCAGGCATGAAGCTCATCACCTGGCCAATACCATCCCTACAGTGAAAAATGGTGGCGGCAGCATCATGTTATGGGTATGTTTTTCAGTGGCAGGAACTGGGAGACTAGTCAGGATCAAGAGAAAGATGAATGCAGCAATGTAGAGAGACATCCTGGATGAAAATCTGCTCCAGAGCTCTCTGGACCTTAGACTGGGGCGAAGGTTCATCTTCCAATAGGACAACGACCCTAAGCACACAGCCAAGATAACAAAGGATTGGCTATAGGACAACTCTGTGAATGCCCTTTAGTGGCCCAGTGAGAGCCCAGACTTGAACCCAATTGAACATCTTTGGAGAGATCTGAAAATGGCTGTGCACCGATGCTCCCTGTCCAACCTGATGGAGCTTGAGAGGTCTTGCAAAGAAGAATGGGAAAAATTGCCCAAAAATAGGTGTGCCAAGCTTGTAGCATCATACTCAAAAGACTCGAGGCTGTAATTGGTGCCAAAGGTGCTTTGCCAAAGTATTGAGCAAAGGCTGTGATTTTTTTCATTTTTTATTTTAATAAATTTGCAAAGATTTCAAACTTTTTTCATGTTGTCATTATGGGGTATTGTTTGTAGAATTTTGACGGAAATTATGAATTTAATCCATTAAGGCTGTAACATATCAAAATGTGGAAAAAGTGAAGGGCTGTGAATACTTTCTGGATGCACTGTAGATGTAACCATATGGTAAGTGCAAAAATGGTTGGCCTTGTCAGAAATTCAGAGCTGTCCTGTGCACACTTCCTGAATAAGCTCTTTAGCCCTCCTAGTTCTTATCATGACTACAGAATGAGTAGCCTTTATGTTATAGAGAGTGGAAGTGGTTGAGTAATTTGGCAAAAGACAACGGGCCAGGGCTGACACCACCCAGTCTACGAAAATGCTGTATGTTGACAGCCCACAACAGGACTTAAGAGCCGAGTCTCTGATGCCTTGCCTATGTCTCTATTACTGGGTGTCAGACATCATGCCCCCTCTGCTTTCATTGGTCAACGGGGGAAAAATGTATGCTTCCCAGCCTGCTCAGGAGACTGCACCTCCTCTGCTTCCACTGACCAGCAGTGGCACATCCCCGCCACAACTTCCCTCTCGCTACAGAGCAGCTTGACGCTGCTTGTTTCACCTCCTCTGATCCAACTGGCCGAGGTGCTAGGGAGCTCTATGTGAGCACCACAAGCCCAAGTCTTTGAGCTTGTCATTGGGCTTTGCTACCTGTACACTCCCCTTGACATATGTGTTCCTGCTCTGCCTTGCCCTCCCTTTGGATTCTACTGTTATTGACCCCTTGCCTGTATTATGGACTACTCTTTATTTGCTGATGGCCCTGACCTTGCCTTGTGACCTGACTCAACTTCAAAACTATTTCTGGATTACTTTTCATCTGACACCTGCTCTGACCACCATCGGCTTCTGGACTTCCACCAGCTGTACTACGATCCATGCCTGGTACTCCTAAGAACACACAGGTACTCTTTTCCTTTAGGCAAGGAATCAAATCCACCATACCACTAGGTGTATTGATACACCCACCCCTTATTCTCCTTTTTTCTTAAACATTTTAGGGTGGAAGCCCCTATATTGTGGGCTTAATAGTGGTGTATACCATTTAAGATACTTTAATATCATACATTTTCATCTTTTTTTGGGCATTATTTACCTTAAAAAACCTTTCTGTATATGAGTATTGAAGGCAAATATGGACTTTATAGGTACTGCCTGGACGGGATATATGTCAGAGATCCATACGAACTGTAACGTTGATACTGAACAGGAGATTGGCATAAACCAATTTATGGCCAAAATGAAACGCTTACTTAAGAAGAAAAACAATTTATATTGGCATATCGAATTCCAGAATAAGTATATTCGGGAGAATATAAGTCCCTTGGGTCTAAGAACACAGATTTTTCCATCATTCCAAAATGTTACTCCTGAGTTTAAACTAGCCTGGGAGAATATACTTACATCATGTAGTATAAATCTGATGAAACTGTTGATTACACAACATCAATCTGAATTGAATACATTAGACCAAAAGACATCTCACTTTTGCAATCTACAAGTGAAACTTTAAAGACACATACCCTTTATGAAAAACGGTTACAAGACCTAAGAGACTATATTACCAGAATAACTAAAGACATAATTTTTAACCACTACAATACAGGGCACTTTCACCCCCTTCCTTCCCAGCCCAATTTTCAGCTTTCAGCGCTCTAGCGCTTTCAGTGACAATTGCGCGGTCATGCTACACTGTACCCAAATGAAATTGTTATCATTTTGTTCGCACAAATAGAGCTTTATTTTGGTGTTATGTATTCACGACTCCGTTTTTTTTTTTTGCGATATAAGCGCAAAAATAGCGGAAATTTGGAAAAAAAAATATTTTCTTTTTTCTATTTGAAAAGAAATCCAATAAAATCAAATTTTGTCATAAATTTAAGCCAAAATGTATTCTGCTACATGTTTTTGGTAAAAAAAATTCCGTTAAGTGTATAATCATTGGTTTGTGTGATCACGGACATATGTATGCAAATGATCATGTACATATGTGTGCAGGTGATCACGTACAAATGTGTGCAGATAATCATTGGGACATGTGATTTTAGTGGGACATATGTGGGGGACATGTTTTTATTATTAGGGACATGTGTTTTTATTATTTGGGGACATGTATGTTTTGGGGACATGTGTGTTTTGGGGACATATGTGGGGACTGTGTTTGTACTGTGTGGTGTGTTGTATGTTTACACTACACTGATGATCAGTGAGTAAAAAGCAGCCCATACTCACTGATTATCAGCCGGCTGCAGCGTTCTGCTCTCCTCTCCTCAGCGGTGACTTCCGTGTGAGGAGAGGAGAGCCGATTGCCTAGCAACCGGCTGTTTGTTTACATCACATGACGGCCGTGATTGGACACGGCCGTCATGTGATCAGGAGGGCCAATCACAGAGCCCTCCTGCCGATCTGAGATGTGTCGTGTCCGGGTGACACGAGCACATCGGGATCGCGCCGCTGCGCGGGAACGCGCGCGCGCGATCCCGCTACTCCTGAAGGACGTTCCTGAACTTCCTATCAGGAGTAGACGGCTCCCACCCGGCCGTATATATGCATTGGCCGGGTGGGAAGTGGTTAAAAAACAAAATAAACGATCGAAAGATATGTTGGCATTGAGTGAAGGCTTCGCCTATCACTGGCAATCTCATGTACAGAACAGAAACTCTAGACCTAATTATCGTAATTCGTAAAACAAAATCTATGGATATTCGACTACAGATGATGATACTGAATCAGACTCTACTCTTTTCTCTTCACAGTGCTCATCTCGAAAAGGCAGTTTCCCTCCTTACCCCTCTCATCCAGGTGCACGTAAGCGGGAACAGAGAACGCAAGTCGTCTATTGGATTCTATTCTCATGCCACATGTACTAGCCCTACCTTCATATATCAAAGACACACTCGATTTATTAAAACATATCAAGGGAATGGTCATGCCTCCTGATGCCCTACTCGTAACCATGGATGTGGAGGCTCTTTAATCAAGTATCCCTCAGGGGCATCAGGATAACACATACCTTCCTACATGAACAAGATCTCCATCGATGGGAGTTTTGCAAATTTGTTTTGGATTTATTACAATTCATACTCACACGGAATTGTTTTATATTTAAAAAGACCCACTACCTCCAGGTGCAGGGGGTAGCCATGGGCACATGTTGTGCCCCGGCCTACGCCAACCTGTACCTGGGGGGGGTGAGAACCTAACATATTTTCAGATGATGCCTTGTTGATCCATAACAGACATGCGTTATGCTGCCTGCGATACATCTACGATATATTTATCATCTGGACTGGTACCCATAACGAACTTGAGTCATTTTCTGCAAGCTTGAATCATAACTCTTTTCATTTAAAATTTACATTAGTCAGTCATGCGTCACAAATTACATTCCTCAATCTTACCATTTTCAAAGATGATGCAGGGTGTATTGCCTCTACCCTTTTTAGAAAGGAGACAGCAGGCAATACAATCCTGCATGCAGTAAGTGCACACCCTGATACGCTCATACGTAGTATGCCATACGCACAATATATTAGACTGCGTCGCAACAGTGAGGAATTTAAAATTCAAGCCAACTTATTACGTGATCGTTTGAAAGATAGGGGATATAGTAAATCTACTCTACGTAAAGCATATAATATAGCTCTACGTCAATCACAAAATTCCCTCTTATATAAACAAAAGACAACTGAGCAGTCCTCAACTGTTAGATTTATAACCAGATTTTCCAACCATCACGTTGAGATACATGAAATATTGGCCTCACACTGGTCCTTACTTCGTGAGGACCCTATCCTTGGTAAATATGTAAACACTTTCCCCAACATTACTTTTCGAAGATCGAGATCTTTACGAGAAAAACTCACGTCTAGCCACTTTTCCACCACATCTCGAAACTGTTTGCGACATGGAATCTTTAAATGTGGCAAATGTCCATTCTGTCCCTTGATCCAGACAGGTCAACATTTTACCTAATGGGGAAAAAATTTGTCCCCAACTTCTATGTTGACTGTGACACCTGTGGAGTGGTCTACCTTATGTCATGCAAATGTTCTGCGTTTTATGTGGGTAAAACAATCAGACACTTTCGTTCCCGCATTAAAGATCATGTATATTACTCCACAGGTGGGAAAATGATCACGTCAATAAGTAGACATCTAGAAATCTATCATAAGTTTGATACTTCTGTTATATCATTTACTGCCCTGGCCATGGTTCCTCCAAATTCACAAAGAGGCAACTGGGATAAACAAATTTTGAGAAAAGAAACTATGTGGATCGAGCGACTCAATGCGACATATGCCCCAGGTATAAGCGAGACTCAGTCATATAGACCGTTCCTTTAAGCACTAAGTCCTTTGATATGATATTTTGATATTTTCTTTTTTTTTAATAATTAATAATTTGATATCATTATTACAAATTTATATATTTGTTTTTTTCTCTCTGCCCATTGATGTATTTAATTTTAAATAATATTTAAATGTTTAAATCAATCTAGTTATAACTGTTTAGAATTAAAATGTTACACGTGATTTCTAGATTCTAACTTGCTGAAGGATCTAATGGGTCACATAGTTTCAACTTTGGGCACTTTGCGGCCACCCACCGTCACAGGCATCATGCCTTTGTTGACGCGATGGACCGGTTTCGTTGACTGGCACTGTTCCATTGCGCCTTTCCGTCCGGTCCCCTTCAGTTTCGCAGCATCCTATTTCCCCCATTGCGTACAGAGCATGGTTAAGTCCTTACTGCGCAGGCGCAAGATGTGGTGGCGGGCGCATGCGCAACTGGAGTTTGTGTCGCCGGTCCGAATGACGTTGCAACGGCAACACGACGATTGGGCGTCATCGGGCGGGACATGCGTATTTAAGGCACGCCTATTATGGCGTTGCCTGTACGTGACATTTGCTTTGTTAAAAGAGCGATAGACGGATCAGTAGCCTTTGGGAAAATCACTATATGATTAAGGTAATTTTTGCTCAGATGCATTCCCTGCTTGCCTTGTCAGGCTTATTTTTCCATCGTTTTTCAAACATTGTTCATGTTATTTCAGGTTATGCCGCTGTTCCATTGCCTCTATCTCTCCCTATAATTTTTGCCCCACTGATCCATTGGCATGAATACTCTCCCATTAACAACCGGCTTTTCGTTTATACATTTTCTAAGGAATTCCAAATGTTCGGAAAAATTTTAATTCACAAAAAAAATCGACCAATTCTGTGAAGAATAGCGGGTTGTTAAGCAGTGGGCCGGGAAGCTTTGACATTTGACCTTTGACCCTTTAGCTGTCAGCGGGCTTTCCCACTGCCAGCTGAGATGTAAAACAAAACAATAAACATAGAAAGTTCAGAAAAGAAAAACAGCGTGGGATCCCTCCCCAATCCATACCAGGCCCTTCAGCTCAACATTGTCAAATGTTGGGGAGGAGGGGCCAGGATCTAAGGGGGCCCTTTGTTAAAGAAGGCTTCCAGATTCCAATAAGCCCCCCCACACCAGCAGACCCCCACAAGCACAGTCCAGGGTTGTGGGGAAGAGACCCTTGTCATCAACATGGGGACAAGATGCTATGGGTGGGCCCCAAAGCACAAAACATGTTGAGGACATGTGGTCTGGTATGGTTCAGGGGCAGGGGGGTGCTCGCTCCCCTTTCCTGGCCTGCCAGGCTGCATGCTCAGATATGGATTTTAGGGGGACCTACACTGTTTTTTTTTAAATTTTGTTGTGGGGTTCCCCTTAGAATCCATACCGGAAGGCCTGGTATGGATTGGGGGGGGGGCATGCTGTTTTATTTCTTAATTTTCCATTGTCGGCAGCTGACAGTTGAGGCATCGGCTGTTAATGATGCGGCGGCTGCTTAACAACCAGCTGTTAGTCACACAGAATTTTAATCTGTCGATCATTTTTCGACCGATCCGAATTCTAATTGTTCTGAAAATTTGTATTTTGAATTTCTGAATTTTCGAAAAATAAAAAAAACTTTTTATTATTATTATTATTATTATTATTTATTAATTTGTTCCGTTCCATTTGTTTAGATGGGGCATTCGGTTATTTCGGATAATTCGTATTCGTTACGTTCACTAACAGCCGAATTTGAAAGGAAATTCCAATACCTATAATTTAATAGTATTAGTTAGTTAGTTACTCTTTAAAATTTTCAGATTTTATTTCTTATTTTTCAGATTTTAACATTTTCAAATTAACGAATGGATGAATTTACGAATTTAAGAAATTTACGAATCTACGTAATTTTAGAATTTTCGAATCTAAGAAATTTATGAATCTACGAATTTTTGAATTTCCGAATTTCCAAATCTGTGAATTTTTGAATTTAAGAATTTCCAAATTTTCAAATTTCAGAATTTTCAAATTTACGAATTTATGATTTTTACGAACTGCGATCAAAGAGCAGAAAAATGAAAAGAAAAAACGAATTAAACAAATTTTTTGGCAGTACAAATGTCTAGAATACAGGAGAGGGAAATGTGTGTCAAGACCATCCCACTAAATTTGGGGGGTAAAATTGAAAGGCATGTTTACAGAGTAAAAAATTCACATCAGTTTCCTTGTCATATTAACGTGACTAGTCGAATGTACGAGCCACAGCTCTGCACACACATAAACGCAAACTTGGATACATTTTTATGGAAGCTTATTATCCTAGGAGGTTTTGGATTATGGAAGGAAACAAAAGCACTTCGAGGAAAAACCACAAACCTGAGGAAAATGTTAAAAAGCTACTCTAATGCCTTAGACACTAATGTTTAAAAGATAGAGCTATGTAAAAGCTATTTTCATGGGAATTTCACAAAGGCAAAGAATAAAAAATAAAAAATAAAAAAATCAGACGAAACCCCATAAATAAAAAGGAGCTTCTTTCCCCTGCAAAACGAGAAGAGCCGGATTCCTCCAGATATTTGTCATCCTCTGGGACAAGTGATATTTTGAGAAGACTGATTCATTTTTGCCTTTCACCAAAAATGTTCCAGGACGATAAATGTACTGTATGGTATCTATAACAGGGGCCCTCAGAGGCTCCGTAGCCACAATTTAGTTCTCGTTTTTCCATTGACCTGACCCCAAGGGGCCCAGCAGAATGTGCTCCGTACGCATCTACCTGCTGTGTTGGATGATTCACATAAGCGTGGCTTCCTGTAGAGTTCCAATTATCCAAACCTAAGAACAAAAATGTAATATTTTGCAGCTTCCCGGTCCATAGATGTGATAGCTGCGTTTGTTTGCTCTTTCTAAGCTTTTTTTTTTTCCTTTATTTTTACCTTGTGACCTGGTCACTAACACATCTGCCGTTCTTTCGAGTGGCTACATTTACTCCTCCACTATATCTCTGGTGGCTACATTTACTCCTCCACTATATCTCTGGTGGCTACAATCACTCCTCCACTATATCTCTGGTGGCTACAATGACTCCTCCACTATATCTCTGGTGGTGACAATGACTCCTCCACTATATCCCTGGTGGTGACAATAACTCCTCCGCTATATCTCTGGTGGCTACAATGACTCATCCACCATCTCTCTGGTGGCTACAATGACTCATCCACTATCTCTCTGGTGGCTACGATGACTCCTCCCCCATATCTCCAGTGGCTACAATGACTCGTCCACTATATCTCTTGTGGTGACAATAACTCCTTCACTATATCTCTGGTGGCTACATTTACTCCTCCACTTCATCTCTGTTAGCTACAATGACTCCTCCACTATATCTCTGGTGGCTACAATGACTCCTCCCCTATATGTTTGGTGGCGACAATGACTCCTCCGCTATATCTCTGATGGCTACATTTACTTCTCCACTATATCTCTGGTGGTGACAATGACTTCTCCGCTATATCTATGGTGGCTACAATGACTCCTCCCCTATATCTCTGGTGGTGATGCTGACTCCTCCCCATATCTCTGTTGGCTACAATGACTCCTCCACTATATCTCCGATGGCTACAATGACTCCTCCACTATATCTCTGGTGGTGACAATGACTCCTCCACTATACCTCTGGTGGCTACATTCACTCCTCCACTATATCTCTGGTGGCTATAATGACTCCTGCCCTATATGTCTGGTGGTGACAATGACTCCTCCACTATTGAAAAAAAGAGAAAAAAGAAAGATAGCGGGACTTTGTATGAAGCATGTCACTATATTAAATGAACCACTCAATTTACATATTATTCAATTTATTAATACAAGCCATACATACAATAGGTAGATAGTAGGTTATAAATTTATAAATAATTTAGCTAATGGGTCATAATCATAATACATAATTGATTCAATAGAACACATAGTAATCTCATAAAAAATTATTATATTGATTATAAATTGGTAATTATAAATCCATAAAAACTGAATAATTCATAGTGTAGCATAGATAGTTCAGTATAATATGCATAACACTCAACCTCAGTATGTAGACCTGAATTGTAGTAGTAACAGCATATAGACCTCAATGATAGATAGGTTCGTAAAAAATAATAGATTCTAAAAATAACTCTAGGTATTCCTGCACCATGTAAATCAGACGCTGGCAATGGTTGATGGAACCGATCATACCTTGGGGCTGCGGACTAAAAAATTGTCTGAACGCATCGGTCAGACGGCCACCTTCTCCACCACTCCTTCTGACCGAAGCCTCAGCAACACGTTGTCCAGGACCAGGAGTTTGTAACCTTCCAGTCTCTGGGAACACGTTGCACAGACCTTTCTGCAAGGCCTCCCGGAGATGTCTCATCCTCTGCACCCTTTGCGATGGCAGGATAAGGTCGGCAATCTTACCCTTGTACCATGGATCAAGGTGTCACGTACCTGGTGGTAGAGCCCGACCTGCAGGAAGAGACCTCTCTTGCGGCTCCGACTCAAGGGCCCTGGTAGAGTATACAGGTAGCACAAGAATCTGGAGTGGCACGAGTGACTGGCAGGATCAATGGCAGCAGAGGAGTCTGGAGCCCAGGAAGAACTTGTAGCAGGACCCCCAGCTGGATCAGGAGACAGCTGGAACCAGGAAGGAACAGGATCAGCAGGCAGGTGCAGCAAGCTGGAGCTGAGTAGTAGGTGGGTAGCTGGACCTGGAACACTGATGCAGGAACTCAGGCAGAAGCAGGACTTCAGGTAGGAGCTGGAACCACAACTGGAGGTAGAGCAGCAGACAGGCACCAGGAACAGGATGCTGGCAGCAGAGCAGTCAGACAAGCCGGGTCGGAGGTCAGGCGGTCAGCGAAGGTACCAAGGATCGAGCAGGTGGATAGTCGGACAAGCCGGGTCGATAAACAGGCAGGCAGAAGAAGTACCGAAGGATTAAGCAAAGGGGAAGTCAGACAGGCCAGGATCAAGTGCAGGCGGATAGCAGGAGTGGTAGGTAGACAAGCCGGGTCAACAAGTCACAGAAGGCAGGTTCTCAGAATCAGGATACTCGCACGCTGTAGATCAGACAGCAAGAACTGGATGTGACAGACAGAGTTAAATAGCCCGCCTGGCGCCAACAGGCGCATGCACACGCGCACAAGCGTGCGCATACGCGAACGTGAGGTGGAAGGCCCGGACTGATTCCCGCTGGCAGGATCTTCCTGACACAAGGAGAGTAGCCAGCCAGTAATGGTCCCTCTCCTTGATCCGAAGAATAGATAGAATCCCTCCACAGGCTTTCCAGGATCAGGGAGGCCATGCAGCGTAGGCTAGCTGAGGCATTCGGTCCAGCGTCCTCTGGGTCACTAAGGACAACATGATCCACAGCCACCTCCTTCCAGCCATGCAGAAGTCCAAGGGTTTCTTGGGACAGTAAATCATCCCTACAAGACTGCTGCTGCTGAGTGCCAGGCTCCACCTCCATGCAGACACAATCATCCTCCTCCTCCTCCTCCTCTTCCTATGTGATGGGTGGGACAGCAGGAACACTGTCATGATAAAGGGGGCCTTGAGAGGCAAGGAAGTCCTCTTCTTCCTGCCTCTGTTCTGCCTCAATTGCCCTGTCCATTATTCCACTCAGCGTATGCTCCAACAGGTGGACAAGAGGTCTGGTGTCACTGATGCATGCACTGTCACTGCTCACCATCCTTGTAGCCTCTTCAAACGGTGACATGAAAGTGCATGCATCCCTCATCATGCCCCATTGGCGTGGTGAGAAAAAACCGAGTTCCCCTGACCCTGTCCTGGTGCCGTAGTCGAACAGGTACTCATTGATGGCCCTCTGCTGTGTGTGCAGCTTCAACTCCTTTTGGAGCTCATTAAATGATCAGCGGAAATGCACACAGACTTTCCTGGCCTGCTTCAGGACATCCTGTAAGCCCGGGTACCTGCCCAAGAACCACTGCACCACCAGGTTAAGGACGTGAGCCAGACAGGGCACATGGGTAAGTTGTCCCTGTCGGAGGGCGGAGAGGAGGTTGGTGCCATTGTCGCAAACCAACATTCCTGGCTTAAGCTGGCATGGTGTTAACCACCTCTCGGCCTGCCCCTGTAGAGCTGTCAAAATATCTACCCCAGTGTGGCTCCTGTCCCCCAAACAAACCAGCGCAAGCACGGCATGGCATTGTTTTGCCTGCGTAGCCCCTTGAACGCCCACAGAGCACCACTGGTTCTGAGGACAGAGCACTGGAAGAGGCCATGGAGGAAGAAGAAGAGGAGGGGGTGGAGGAGAGAGGTGTGTCACAACCAGTGGTAGCATTTTGGAGGCATGGTGGCGGAACAACCTCCAACACTACTGCACCTTGCCCTGCATCCTTCCCAGCTGCCAGAAGAGTGACCCAATGGGCCGGGAAAGACAGGTAACGTCCCTGTCCATGCCTGTTGGACCATGAGTCAGTGGTAATATGCACCTTACCGCTAACCGCCCTGTCAAGCGAGGCAAGGACATTACCTTCCACATGCCGGTAGAAAGCCGGAATCGCCTTCCGTGAGAAAAAGTGGCGTTTGGGGACCTGCCACTGAGGAACCGCACATGGCACAAACTCACGGAAGGAGGCAGAGTCTACCCACTGAAAAGGAAGCAGTTGAAGTGCTAGCAATTTAGCCAAGCTAGCACTCAACCGCTGGGCATGTGGATGGCTGGGAGTGAACTTCTTTCTACGGACCAGCAGCTCGGGCAGGGAAATTTGCCTGCTACAATCGGACGTGGGTGTACTGCTAGCAGAGTGCCCGCAAGCACTTGGCTGTGACACACCTAACTCTACTCCTTCATTCCTCTCAGTGCAGGTTTCAGAGAGGACTGAAGGTCTAGTGGGGTTGGAGATCCCAGCTGATGAGGAGCAAGGAGAGGTCTGCTTTGTTCTTTGGTGTGGGTCTTTGAGGTACGCTTGCCAACGAGCTGCATGGCAGGTCAACATATGTCTGGTCAAGCATGTGGTACGCAAGCGGCTGATGTTTTGGCCACACGAGATACGCTTGAGACATATGTTGCAAATAGCAGCGGTGCGATCTGATGCACTCGTCTCAAACAAGGCCCACACCAAAGAACTTTTAGAATAACGCGCAGAGGCAGCACCCTGCACAGGCAGAGCTCTGTGGTGTGATTCAGTCAGTGAGCTGCCCCTAAGCTGGCCCCCGGAGGTCATCCTGCCTCGTTGGAAATGTGCCTCCTCCTCTTCCTCCTCCTCCTCTCTCCTACCAGGCACCCACGTGGAGTCAGTGACCTCATCCTCCCCTCCCTCTTCATCACTGGAGCAAACCTGGCAGTATGCTGCAGCTTGTGGAACATGACTGACAGATTCCTGTCCTTCTTGAGCATCCCCTCTCTCTGCGCTCACACTACTGCCTTCCTCTAGCTGAGTATCATCATCAGAGCCTACAAAACACTGGGCATCCTCCTGGAGCATGTACTCAACACTGTGCTCAAACAGTTCGGGGACTCCTCAGGAGGACATGGTGGGTCTCGGGAAGGAGTGACTGATGATGATATTGAGACGAGGGAAGAGGATGCATTGGCAGCTGCTTTGCTAGTACCCTGAGCCTGGGTGAGAGAGGATGAGGAGGATGAAGAGGGCTTGGTCATCCACTCTACCAAGTCTTCGGCATGATGCGGCTCAACGCGTCCAGCTGCCGAAAATAAGGACAAGCGTGTCCCATGGCCACGTGCTGATAATGACGATGCACCGCGTCCACGACCAGCACTGTTGTCTCTAGACACAGAACCTGCTTGCCCTCTTTTATTGTCTCATGCCTGTCTGCCTCTCCTTGTTGACCTTCCAGACATGGTAATGGCCTGCAGGAAGATGGGAAAACCAGCCATTGGGTAGTGTATATTGTGCTGGAGGCACACAACACCCATTAACTCCTGCAGATGCCTTATGATAGAACACCAGCAATTAAAGGGTAGATACCAGTGTATACTGTGCTGTGCTGGAGGCACAAAACACCCACTAACTCCTGCCGATGCCTTTATTATAGAACACCAGCAATAAAGGGTAGATACAGGTGCATATTGTGCTGTGTTGGAGGCACACAACACCCACTAACTCCAGCAGATGCCTTTATTATAGAACACCAGCAATTAAAGGGTAGATACCAGTGTATACTGTGCTGTGCTGGAGGCACAAAACACCCACTAACTCCTGCCGATGCCTTTATTATAGAACACCAGCAATAAAGGGTAGATACAGGTGCATATTGTGCTGTGTTGGAGGCACACAACACCCACTAACTCCAGCAGATGGCTGTATTAGAGAACACTAGCAATAAAGGGTAAATACAGGTGTATACTGCGCTGGAAGCACACAACACCCACTAACTCCTGCAGATGGCTCTATTAGAGAACAGCAATAAAGGTAGATACAGGTGTATACTGCGCTGGAGGCACACAACACCCACTAACTCCTGCAGATGGCTCAATTAAAGAACTGCAATATAGGCAGATACAGGTGTATACTGCGCTGGAGGCACACAACACCCACTAACTCCTGCAGATGGCTAAATTAGAGAACAGCAATATAGGTAGATACAGGTGTATACTGCACTAGAGGCACACAACACCCACTAACTCTTGCATATGGCTCAATTAGAGAACAGCAATATAGGTAGATACAGGTATATACTGCGCTGGAGGTACACAACACCCACTAACTCCTGCAGATGGCTCAATTAGAGAACAGCAATAAAGGGTAAATACAGGTGTATACTGCGCTGGAAGCACACAACACCCACTAACTCCTGCAGATGGCTCAATTAGAGAACAGCAATATAGGTAGATACAGGTGTATACTGTGCTGGAAGCACACAACACCAACTAACTCCTGCACATGGCTCAATTAGAGAACAGCAATAAAGGGTAGATACAGGTGTATACTGCGCTGAAGGTACACAACACCCACTAACTCCTGCAGACGCTGAAACACTACACAAGGCCACCGCACTGGTGGCCTTATATAGTGTAGGGCATGTATTAAACAGCCTGAGCTATAATTGGCCACAGGCATCCTGCCTGTGGCCAATCATGGCTCTCCTCGCTGCTGGCGCTGTGATTGGCCAAGCATGCGGGGTCACAGTGCATGCTTGGCCAATCATAAGCCAGCAATGCACTGCGATGGTGCAGTGCATTGTGGGCCGTGAGCGCCACACAAATTTGGCAGGAACAGCCCACAGAGTTCTGGCTTCACTGAACGAGCGAACAGCCGGTGTTCGAGTCGAACGTGCGTTCGACTCGAACACCAAGCTTATCCCTAGTGGCTACATTTACTCCTCCACTATATCTCTGGTGGTGACAATGACTCCTTCACTATATCTCTGGTGGCTACAATGACTCCTTCATGATATCTCTGGTGTTTACAATGACTCCTCTACTATATCTCTGGTGGCTATGACTCCTCCCCTATATCTTTGGCGGTGACAATGGCTCCTTCACTATATCTCTGTTGGCTACAATGACTCCTTCATGATATCTCTGGTAGCTACAATGACTCCTTCACTATATCTCTGGTGGCTACAATGACTCCTTCATGATACCTCTGGTAGCTACAATGACTCCTTCACTATATCTCTGGTAGCTACAATGACTCCTTCACTATATCTCTTTTAGCTACAATGACTCCTTCACTATATCTCTGGTGGCTACAATGACTTCTTCACTATATCTCTGGTGGCTACAATGACTCCTTCATGATACCTCTGGTAGCTACAATGACTTCTCCACTATATCTCTGGTAGGGATGAGCTTCGTGTTCGAGTCGAACAAATGTTCGACTCGAACATCAGCTGTTCGCCCGTTAGGCGAATTCCGAACATTATGGGCCGTTCGCGCCAAATTCGTGTGGCACTCACGGCCCACAATGCACTGCGATGGCGCAGTGCATTGCTGGCTCATGATTGGCCAAGCATGCACTGTGACCCCGCATGCTTTGCCAATCACAGCGCCGGCAGCGAGGAGAGCCATGATTGGCCACAGGCAGGATGCCTGTGGCCAATCATAGCTCAGGCTGTGTAGTACACGCCCCACACTATATAAGGCCGCCAGCGCGGCGGCCTTGTGTAGTGTGTTGGCATCTGAAGCAGTTAGTGGATGTTCTGTGTACCTTCAACACAGTATACACCGATCGTTATCGGCCGATTTCCGTTCTTGCTCTTCTGTAGTGGTTGTTGTCTGCATGCCCTGACCGCAGTATACACCGCTATATTCTCCTATATAGCTAGCGATATATCTATCTTTTATAATAGAGCTTGCAGTCAGTGTTAGGAGCTTGTGCATGCTGTCTGCGTGCTCTGAACCCAGTACACACCGCTATATACACCTATATAGCAAACTATCTTTTTTGTTTTAAATAGAGCTTGCAGTCAGCGGTAGGAGCTTGTGCGTGCTGTCTGCGTGCTCTGAACCCAGTACACACCGCTATATCCACCTATATAGCAAACTATCTTGCTCATTTTAAATAGAGCTTGCAGTCAGCGGTAGGAGCTTATGCGTGCTGTCTGCGTGCTCTGAACCCAGTACACACCGCTATATCCACCTATATAGCAAACTATCTTGCTCGTTTTAAATAGAGCTTGCAGTCAGCGGTAGGAGCTTGTGCGTGCTGTCTGCGTGCTCTGAACCCAGTATACACCGCTATATCCACCTATATAGCAAACTATCTTGCTCGTTTTAAGTAGAGCTTGCAGTCAGCGGTAGGAGCTTGTGCGTGCTGTCTGCGTGCTCTGAACCCAGTACACACCGCTATATCCACCTATATAGCAAACTATCTTGCTCGTTTTAAATAGAGCTTGCAGTCAGCGGTAGGAGCTTGTGCGTGCTGTCTGCGTGCTCTGAACCCAGTACACACCGCTATATCCACCTACATAGCTCTTCTCTATTTGAGCCATCTGCCATCTGCAGGAGTTATTGGAAGTTGTGTGTGCCTCCAGCACAATATACACTACCCAATTGCGGTTTTTCCCAACTCCCTTCAGGCCATTACCATGTCTGGAAGGCCAGCAAGGAGAGGCAAACAGGCGCGAGCCGATAAAAGAGGGCCAGAAGGCTCTGTGTCTAGAGACAACAGTGCTGGTCGTGGACGCGGTGCATTGTCATCATCAGCACGTGGCCATGGGACACGCTTGTCCTTCTTTTCGGCAGCTGGACATTTAGAGCCGCAACATGCCAACGACTTGGTAGAGTAGATGACCAAGCCCTCTTCATCCTCCTCATCCTCTCTCACCCAGTCTCAGGGTACTAGCAAAGCAGCTGCCAACGCATCGTCTTCTCTCCTCTCAATGTCATCATCAGTGACTCCTTCCCTAGACCCACCACGTCCTCCTGAGGAGTCTCCTGAACTCTTTGAGCACAGTGTTGGGTACATGCTCCAGGAGGATGCCCAGTGTTTTGTAGGCTCTGATGATGACACTCAGCTAGAGGAAGGCAGTAGCGTGAATGCAGAGAGAGGGGATGCTCAAGAAGGACAGCAATCTGGCAATCATGTTCCACAAGCTGCAGCATACTGCCAGGTTTGCTTCAGTGATGAAGAGGGAGGGGATGATGAGGGCACTGACTCCACGTGGGTGCCTGGTAGGAGAGAGGAGGAGGAGGAGGAGGCACATGTCCAATGAGGCAGGATGCCCTCCGGGGGCCAGCTTAGGGGCAGCTCACCGACTGAATCACACCGCAGAGCTCCGCCTGTGCAGGGCGCTACCTCTGCGCGTTATTCTAAAAGTTTTTTGGTGTGGGCCTTTTTTGAGACGAGTGCATCAGATTGCACCGCTGCTATTTGCAACATATGTCTCAAGCGTTTCTCGCCTGGCCAAAACATCAGCCGCTTGGGCACCACATGCTTGACCAGACATATGTTGACCTGCCATGCAGCTCATTGGCAAGCGTACCTCAAAGACCCACACCAAAGAACAAAGCGGACCTCTCCTTGCTCCTCATCAGCTGGCATCTCCAACCCCACTAGACCTTCAGTCCTCTCTGAAACCTGCTCTGAGAGGAATGAAGGTGTAGAATTAGGTGTGTCACAGCCAAGTGCTTCCGGGCACTCTGCTAGCAGTACACCCATGTCCGATTATAGCAGGCAAATGTCCCTGCCCCAGCTGCTGGACCGGCGAAAGAAGTTTACTCCCAGCCATCCACATGCCCAGCGGTTGAATGCTAGCTTGGATAAATTGCTAGCACTTAAACTGCTGCCTTTTCAGTTGGTAGACTCTGCCCCCTTCCGTGAGTTTGTACAATGTGCGGTTCCTCAGTGGCAGGTCCCCAAACACCACTTTTTCTCACGGAAGGCGATTCCGGCTCTCTACCGGCATGTGGAAGGCAATGTCCTTGCCTCGCTGGACAGGGCGGTCAGCGGTAAGGTGCATATTACCGCTGACTCATGGTCCAGCAGGCATGGACAGGGATGTTACCTGTCTTTCACGGCCCAATGGGTCACTCTTCTGGCAGCTGGGAAGGATGCAGGACAAGGTGCAGTAGTGTTGGAGGCTGTTCCGCCACCACGCCTCCAAAATGCTACTATTGGTTGTGACACACCTCTCTCCTCCACCCCCTCCTCTTCTTCTTCCTCCATGGCCTCTACCAGTGCTCTGTCCTCAGAACCAGCGGTGCTCCGTAGGCATTCCAGGGGCTACGCAAGTACGCAGGCAAAACGATGCCATGCCGTGCTTGCGCTGGTTTGTTTGGGGGACAGAAGCCACACTGGGGCAGATGTTTTGTCAGCTCTGCAGGGGCAGGCCGAGAGGTGGTTGACGCCACGCTAGCTTAAGCCAGGAATGTTGGTTTGCGACAATGGCACCAACCTCCTCTCCGCCCTCTGACAGGAACAACTGACCCATGTGCCTTGTGTAGCTCACGTCCTTAACCTGGTGGTGCAGCGGTTCTTGGGCAGGTACCTGGGCTTACAGGATGTCCTGAAGCAGGCCAGGAAAGTCTGTGTGCATTTCCGCCGATCATTTAATGCCTGTGCTCGGCTGGCTGAGTTCCAAAAGGAGTTGAACCTGCCCAAGAACCGCCTTATATGTGACATGCCCACCAGGTGGAACTCAACGTTGGCCATGCTGCAGCAGCTGCACACGCAGCAGAGGGCCATCAATGAGTACCTGTGCGACTACGGCACCAGGACAGGGTCAGGGGAGCTTGGTTTTTTCTCACCACACCAGTGGGGCATGATCAGGGATGCATGCACTGTCCTGTCACCATTTGAGGAGGCCACAAGGATGGTGAGCAGTGACAGTGCATGCATCAGTGACACTGTACCTCTTGTCCACCTCTTGGAGCATACGCTGCGTGGAATAATGGACAGGGCACTTGAGGCAGAACAGAGGCAGGAAGAGGAGGACTTCCTTGCCTCTCAAGGCCCCCTTTATCCAGACAGTGTTCCTGCTGTGCCACCCATCACATAGGAAGAGGAGGAGGAGGAGGATGATTGTGTCTGCATGGAGGTGGAGCCTGGCACTCAGCATCAGCAGCATCGGCAGTCTTGTAGGGATGATTTACAGTCCCAAGAAACCCGTGGACTTGTACGTGGCTGGGAGGAGGTAGCTGCGGATCATGTTGTCCTTAGTGACCCAGAGGACTCCGGACCGAATGCCTCAGCTAACCTACGCTGCATGGCCTCCCTGATCCTGCAAAGCCTGCGGAAGGATCCTCGTATTCTTCGGATCAAGGAGAGGGACCATTACTGGCTGGCCACTCTCCTTGATCCACGGTACAAGGGTAAGGTTGCTGACCTTATCTTGCCATCGCAGAGGGAGCAGAGGATGAGACATCTCCGGGAGGCCTTGCAGAAAGGTCTGTGCAACGCGTTCCCAGAGACTGGGAGGTTACAAACTCCTGGTCCTGGACAACGTGTTGCTGAGGCATCGGTCAGAAGGAGCGGTGGAGAAGGTGGCCGTCTGACTGATGCTTTCAGACAATTTTTTAGTCCGCAGCCCCAAGGTATGATCGGTTCCAGCAACCATCGCCAGCGTTTTCGAAATATCACATCCCTTCAAGACTGCCTATGCTGATGCTGAGTGACTGTCCTGTTATGTTGATTGTCTATCCTCTTCCTCCTCCGCTGATATGTTGGAAGAACATTTCTGGTTCTGGGTGATGCCATCAGCCCAATTTTTCTGCCCCTGTTTAACAGGGGCGTTTAATTACAATTTTTGATGCAATGCTTTGCAGCAGGGCTAATTCCTGCAATAAAACTAGAGTATATGGGAGAGGTTGCAGTGTGGTGGCACCAGCACCAGTGCCTAAGGCCCAATTTTTCTGCCCCTGTTTAACAGGGGTGTTTAATTACAATTTTTGATGCAATGCTTTGCAGCAGGGCTAATTCCTGCACTAAAACTAGAGTATATGGGAGAGGTTGCAGTGTGGTGGCACCAGCACCAGTGCCTAAGGCCCAATTTTTCTGCCCCTGTTTAACAGGGGCGTTTAATTACAATTTTTGATGCAATGCTTTGCAGCAGGGCTAATTCCTGCACTAAAACTAGAGTATATGGGAGAGGTTGCAGTGTCGTGGCACCAGCACGAGTGCCTAAGGCCCAATTTTTCTGCCCCTGTTTAACAGGGACATGTAATTACAATTCTTGATATAATATTTCACAGGAGGGCCCGTTCCTGTGCCCACCCAGAGTAACTGTGAGGACTTATAGTGTTGTGGCACCAGCACCACAACCACCAAAGGTAAATTTTTCTACCACTGTTCAACAATGGCATGTAATTACAATTCTTGATATAATCGTTCACAGCAGGGCGCTCCAGCGCCCACCAAGAGTCACTTTGAGGGCTTACAATGTTGTGGCAAAACCAACACCTTGTTCCGCTATTTCTGTAGAGCATATAATGCAGGCCCCTACTTTCAAACATCCAACTTACAAACATCTCCTACTTGCAAACGGAAGGAGACAACAGCAAGTGAGATGAAAAAAGATGGACGACAAAACAAATTATACAGGGGTGATAACCCTTCCCTATGTTTTCCAAAAAGCTTAAAAATAGTTTTTTTGACTGGAGCTACACTTTAAAAATGTACCAGTTGAAAATTACAAACAGATTCTACTTAACACAACAAACCTACACAGTCCCTGTCTTGTTTGCACCGCCTGTATACTGCTGTTCTGAGTATATAGGGCCTGGGGGCCACACGTATTTCCTTTTTTTAATATGGGTACGGGGTTCCCCTTAATATGCGTACAAGACCCAAAGGGGCTGGTAATGGGCAGGGAGGGCTACCCATGCCATTTTTCTCAATGATTTTCAACCATATTGCAGGAACCAGATATAACATTAAAACCGCAAGCAGTTTTAACCCCTTCCTGCCGAGCGTACGCAGATCTGCGTACTCGGCTTCCGGGGGGTATACCGGGATGATGCCCGCACCTGCAGGCATCATCCCGGTACCGTTTTTTACAGCGGGCGATTGGCTTTCCAGCCATAACAACCGATGCGGCTAAAAGCCGCTCGGCTGTTATGCCGGAGGAGCGGGAGGGGACGTCCCCCCCTCCCGCCGCCTCTCGCCGCTGTTACCGGTGCTCCCGCTCGATCGGGAGCACCGATCAGGGGTCCGACGCCTCCGGCTGCTGCGGAGAAACTGGAACTAAGCCGTAATCGGCTTCGTTCCAGTCTCCTCATCGTAAACACGGAAGCGACGTCATGACGTCACTTCCCGTTTACTCGGCTGCCAATGGCGCCGGTTTAAAAAAAATATCCGGTATTCAGAATCGCCGTTTTCGGCGATCTGAATACATTGAAGTGTAAAGGAGGGGTGGGGGGTCTTTTAGACCCCCGATCCCTCCATAAAGAGGACCTGTCACCACCTATTACTGTCACAAGGGATGTTTACATTCCTTGTGACAGCAATAAAAGTGATCAAATTTTATTTTATTTTTTTAAAACAATTTAGTCGTTTTAAAATAAATAAAAAAAATAAAAAAATAAAAAAAATTTTTTCAAAGCGCCCGCCGTCCCCGCGAGCTCGCGAAGCAAAGAAAACGCATACGGAAGTCGTGCCCGCGTATGTAAACGGTGTTCAAATCACACATGTGAGGTATCGCCGCGATCGTCAGAGCGAGAGCAATAATTCTAGCAGTAGACCTCCTCTGTAACGCTAACCTGGTAACCGTAAAAAAATTTCAAAGCGTCGCCTATTGAGATTTTTAGGTACCGTACTTTGTCGTCAATCTACAAGTGCGCGCAATTATAAAGTGTGACATGTTTGGTATCTATTTACTCGGCGTAACATTATCTTTCACATTACGCAAAAAAATTGGGCTAATTTTACTGTTTTGTTTTTTTTTTATTCATGAAAGTGTCCCTTTTCCCAAAAAGTTGCGTTTAAAACACCACTGCGCAAATACCGTGTAACATAAAATATTGCAACAATCGCCGTTTTATTCTCTAGAGCCTCTGCTAAAAAAATATATATAATGTTTGGGGGTTCCAAGTAATTTTCTAGCAAAAAATATGGATTTTAACTTGTAAACACCAAATTCCAAAAATAGGCTTAGTCATGAAAGGGTTAAATGATGTTATTTCCATTAAATGTCATTTTGTGCAGGGACTGTTCTAAACACGGGAAACACGTGGCACTTCACAGGCATACTACAGACACCCCCCAGGCACGATATTTAAAGGAATATTTCACCTTTTTTTTTTCCACTTTAATCGTCATTAAAATCAGTGCTCCTTCCAAAACGGCCATTTTTAAAAACATTTTAGGCATTGACCCATGTCCCCTGGGGCAGGAGCCAGGTCCCCAAACCCTTTTTAGAACAGCATCTTGCATATTAGCCGTTAAAATTAGCACTTTTAATTTCGAACGTTCGAGTCCCATAGACTTCAATGGGGTTCTAAAGTTCGTACGAATTTGGGGTCCATTCGAAAGTTCTGGTGCGAACCGAACCGGGGGGTGTTCGGCTCATCCCTAATCTCTGGTGTCTACATTTACTCCTCCACTATATCTCTGGTGGTGACAATAACTCCTAGACTATATTTCTGGTGGCTACATTTAATCCTCCACTATATCTCTGGTGACGACAATGACTCCTTCACTATATTTCTGGTGGCGACAATGACTCCTTCACTATATCTCTGGTGGCCACAATGACTTCTCCACTATATCTCTGGTGGCTACAATGACTCCTTCACTATATCTCTGGTGGCTACATTTACTCCTCCACTATATCTCTGGTGGTGACAATAACTCCTCCACTATATCTCTGGTGGTGACAATATCTCCTCCACTGTATCTCTGGTGATGACAATGACTCTTCCACTATATCTCTGGTTCTCCCTTGCAGGAACTGATGACAATATCACCCCCTTGCTGGGACTTATCCATGCCTGATTATAACTTCTCAAATGTGAGTTGCTTGTATTAAGTGTCTATTAAACTTGTCCTATATGTGCACCCAGAGGCGCCTCTCTCCTTGTGTTTTCTCAGTGTACTGGAACATGGTGAAAAAACATCTGCACTGACCACCCCCTTCCCCCGTTTTACTCACCGGAGCCCCGTAATATATATATATATATATATATATATATATATATATATATATATATATATATATATATATATATATATATTCTATAATATATTATTGTTATTTATATTAATATTATTATTTTTATTAGATTTTATATATATATAAAATATAAATAAAAATAAATAAACAAAAATACAGCGTATGTATAATAGAACAATGGCTTTTTCATGTGATGTCCTACACATAAAAATATTGAATTTATACAATAATATAGGCAAGCGGAAACTGAATACATTTAATTGCTATATCTATTCACTGTACTTTTTACTGATATATTCTCTTTTGACCGTGCCATGTTGTACATGTTGGTATTTTGTACATCAAATATTCTACAGACTATTTAAAAAAAGAAAAGTCTTCCTTATAAATCTTTATGTTATCCTCTCCGATATTAGCAGAGAGATTTAGCAAAGGTTTATTGCCGAGGTATTTGCCCTGTAAATGTTGTAATCAAAGGAACGTAAATCTCTAGTTTTTTTTTTTTTTTTTTATTGCTTGGATTCCTCCCTTTGAATAGTCTAGAAAATGTAACCTTTCCCAATTAAAAATGTATTTATTACAAATCAGGCTCCGTACAGGTATCCCCAGCTACTGCTTGCCTCCTGCTGCCTCCACACAACCCCCCCACCCCACCGACACCGCCACAAAAAAAAAAAAAATTCCAGCCACTCCCATCCAATTTTTATGATAACTGTAAACTTTACTCACCCATAGCATCTTCTTAAAGTTGAAACATTTTATTTAAATCCCTTTTTTAATTTTATTTTTATTTTTTTTGGGCGTGCCAGGATTTGTTTCCTTACTCTATGGCGCTATTGTCTTAATATTGTCATTAGCCTAATACGCAAGAATAAGAACCAAGCGCGTCGTATTCCGCCACCCAGAACCAAAAGGCTGATGATGATGAAGTTTTCCTGCAGGGTTATAGGAACCGAAAGAGTCATATTTTCCAGAAGTGACTCGTTACTGCAGAATTAGCACTAATGTTGGAGTTCTATTTTATTTTTCTATTTTTTTTTTTTTTGACAAATTGCAGGGTGGTGGGGGATCAGAAAACACTAGACCCCCCCCTACTCATGCCGAAGAAGCGACGGCTCTATTAGAGGGAATCGTGCCGACATTGTTTTAGGGCCGATCGCCTGTCGCACTGATACCGCTCTATGTTTAACTGGCTGCGCTCAGATGAATTTCCATTTCTAAATGCTCCTTTTCATACTTTGTGGGGCCTTATTCCCCAGAAGGGGGCTGAAGCTGTGCTGGACGCGTACCAGATCATTCTCGTCTTCCCTTGAGTACACCCCAATGGAAAACATGCTTGTGCTTCACTTCAGTTGTGTTCCTGCTGCCTAGTTTAGTCAGTTCCTTGCAAATATTTTTGAGCACAGTTGTCCCCGGTGACTTTCTCCAGTGAAGCTTTGCCTGCTATAAAAACAATATGCTGCACATCGCCCCCCCTGACCTATACCAAACGAGTGTGTCCACTGTCACATTCATCAACCTTTTTTTTTTTCCTACAAATTACGGGGGCCGTTTGCATATTCTCTGACCGATGAAAAAAAAATGTAAAAAATGCACAACGCTTATACGGCTTGTTGGCAAGCTTCATATTATTAAGTTAGCTGAATATTGAAGTTTATGTAAGGGCGCAAGGAAAATAAAATACATGCCCATTTTCTTGAGATTTAAAAACCTTGCCAGTACAAAAAAAATACCCAATGTCCACCCCGGTACCAGAGGTGAGAAGCCTTAGCTTGTGAAGCTAGCTGAACCTATTGAACCTCCCATTCCCTTAAGGAAAATAGGCTTATCAGTACTTGGTTGCCCTGGTACCAGAGGTCAGAAGATATAGCTTGAGGGGGTAGCTTCACCTATAGTAGCCCCCATTCCCTTAAGGCATGTAGGCCTACCAGTACTTGGTTGCCCTGGTACCAGAGGCCTGAAGCTATAGCCAGTGAGGGTAGCTTCACCTATAGTAGCCCCCACTCCCTTAAGGCAAGTAGGCCTACTGTACTTGGTTGCCCTGGTACCAGAGGTCAGAAGATTTAGCTGGTAAAGGTAGCTTCACCTATAGAATCCCCCATTTCCATAAGGTGAGCAGGCCTACTGTACTTGGTTGCCCTGGTACCAGAGGCCTGAAGCTATAGCCAGTGAGGGAAGCTTCACCTATAGTAGCCCCCACTCCCTTAAGGCAAGTAGGCCTACCGTACTTAGTTGCCCTGGTACCAGTGGCCTGAAGCTACAGCCGGCGAGGGCAGCTTCACCTATAGTATCGCCCATTGTCATAAGGTGAGCAGGCCTACTGTACTTGGTTGCCCTGGTACCAGAGGCCTGAAGCTATAGCCAGTGAGGTTAGTTTCACCTATAGTAGCCCCCACTCCCTTAAGGCAAGTAGGCCTACTGTAATTGGTTGCCCTGATACCAGAGGCCTGAAGCTACAATCGGTGAGGGTAGCTTCACCAATACTAGCCCCTATTACCTCAAGGCAAGTAGACTTACCATACTTGGTTGCCCTGGTACCAGAGGTCTGAAGCTATAGACGGTGAGGGTAGCTTCACCTATAGTAGCTCCCATTCCCTTAAGGCAAGTAGGCATACCGTACTTGGTACTTGCCTTGGTACCAGAGGCCTGAAGCTATAGCCAGTGAGGGTAGCTTCACCTATAGTAGCCCCTATTCCCTTAAGGCAAGTAGGCCTACCGTACTTGGTTGTCTTGGTACCAGAAGCCTGAAGCTACAGCCGGTGAGGGTAGCTTCACCTATAGTAGCCCCTATTCCCTTAAGGCAAGTAGGCCTACCATACTTGGTTGCCCTAGTACCAGAGGCCTGAAGCTACAGCCAGCAAGGGTAGCTTAACCTATAGTAGCCCCTATTCCCTTAAGGCAAGTAGGCCTATTGTACTTGGTCGCCTTGGTACCAGAGGCCTGAAGCTACAACCGGTGAGGGTAGCTTCACCTATAGTAACCCCTATTCCCTTAAGGCAAGTAGGCCTACTGTACTTGGTTTCCTTGGTACCAGAGGCCTAAAGCTATATCCGGTGAGGGTCGCTTCACCTATAGTAGTCCCTATTCACATTAGGTGAGCAGGTCTACCGATACTTGGTTGTCCTGGTACCAGAGGTCAGAAACTATAGCTAGCATGTGTAGCTTTACCTATAGCAGCCCCCCATTCCCTTAAGGCAAGTAGGCCTATTGGTAAAAAAAATTCAAGTAATGCATAACACTTATACGGCTTGTTGGCAAGCTTCATATTATTAAACTAGCAGAATACTGAAGTTTATGTAAAGGCACAAGGAAAAAAAAATACATGCCCATAAAGACTCTGCCAGTACAAGAAAAATACCTAATGCTCACCAGAGGTCAGAAAATATAGCTGGTGAGGGTAGCTTCACCTATAGTAGCCCCCATTCCAATAAGGTGAGCAGGCCTACCGGTACTTGGATGCCCTGGTATCAAAGGTCAGAAGCAATAGCTGGTGAGGGTAGCTTCACCTATAGTAGCCCCCATTCCCATAAGAAGAGCAGGAGTACCGTTACTTGGTTGCCCTGGTACCAGAGGTTAGAAACTATAGCTAGCACGTGTAGCGTTACCTATAGCAGCCCCCATTCCTTTAAAGTGGAGTTCCGCCAATTTTTTTTTTTTTAAGTCAGCAGCTACAAATACTGCAGATTCTGACTTTTAATATTAGGACACTTACCTGTCCAGGGCACCCGCAATGTCCTCACCCGAAGCTGATCTGTCCCTCGGCTCCCGGGTGGAGGCACCGGGCATCTTCGGTAAAGGAATCAGGAAATGAAGAGTAGCGACTTCACAACCTGGTTCCCTACTGCACATGCGTGAGTGGCTCTGCGCGAGCTCACTGGTCCCTGCTGTCTTCTGGGACCTGTGTGTCTCCCAGAAGACAGCGGGGGGGAGGCAGAGGAGGGGCCAAACATGCCATAGATCACCCTGGATACTCAGCGATCTATGCCCGAAAGTAGGAGCAAATACCTGGATTATACAGGTATCTGCTTCCCCCTCCCCCCTGAAAGGTGCCAAATGTGACACCGGAAGGGGGATCTGAAAAGCGGAAGTTAAATTTTTGGGTGGAACGCCAAAAGGCAAGTAGGCCTACCGGGGGGAAAAAAATGTCGCCCGGGATTGTCTGAAGTGACTCATGCAGAGGAAGGAGACAGACATCACACTAGATGCTTTGGGTTGAGGCACGTGCACACTATGGAAGGATATGCTTTGTTCATTTTTTCATTTCAAGAATTTTCAACCACTTTAGCCTACAGTTAGGCGGTCTGTAAAAACGTGTTCCAAACGTGGACCAGCTACCCGTTTTTACTACCCCTCTGTTGCTCAGTGTGAACAAGGCTTAAGTGTGCAAAGTGTACAGCAAATAAACAAAGATCATCCTTATGCCGTGTACACAAGACCGGACTTTCGGGCAGACAAGGTCCGACGGACTTTCCGAACGAACGGACTTGGCCACACACAATCACACCAAAGTCCGACGGATTCGATCTTGATGAGGTATGACCGGACTAGAATAAGAAAGTTCATAGCCAGTAGCCAATAGCTGCCCTAGCGTCGATTTTCATCCGTCGCACTAGCATACAGACGAATGGATTTTTCGATCGGACTCGAGTCCGTCGGAAAGATTTGAAACATGTTCTAAATCTAAAGTCCGTCTGATTTTTCGACAGCAAAGGTCCGATGAAGCCCACAGATGGTCAAATTGTCCAACGGATTCGTTCCGCCGGACCTTTGCTGTGGAAAAGTCCGGTCGTGTGTACACAGCATTAGGGTTTACATACAATTTAAAGGTACACTATAGACAAAAATACTGTATACTGATAAGTACTGTATGCAATAATAATAGTATGCAGTATATTCATTTTCTCTTCTTCTTCTTCTTATTATTATTTATATTTTTTATTTTTAGTTTTTGTATGCCTGATGTTAATGATGATTTACTAGTTTTTATACAACAGAGTATTACATAACAATTTTATCCAAAATAAGTGCTTCTCAAGCTTTGGTCTGTCATATCCCATTATCCTGAACTTTGCCATGTCATAATACTACCCAGTCAGTCTTTTGTGCCGCACACACACCCACTACCAGCCCTCGTTCTGTACTAAACTGCCAGCTTAAAATCTAACCGGAACCCACATGTCCAAACATCCTGACAAGCCTAAAATAGGTTCCTAGTCTAAAGCTGGATTGCAACTCGGAGAGGATTCTGCCCCCGGTAGTGAGTTTAGCTGGATTGAGCACAATCTACTGATAGACAAAATCTCCAAAAAGACATATCTTGGAGACCCTGGGATTTAAAAAGTAACTCAACACAATGAAACTATTATCAACTTAATAAATAGCCAAAAACAAAACAAACCAGACTCATTAAATAACCAGACAACTGTTGGATTCTAAGAGGGGGGGTGGGGGTCTGCTTGGCTAAAGGTTCCACCATGAACCAACCCTGTCCTCAGTTGCACCCAACGGCATAAAGGCAGCTCCAAAATGTTCTGCCTCTCCAAGGGACCAAGCCCCCCCCCAGAGTAAACACAACCAATACCAAAAGGGGAAGCACCATACCACCCAATGGGCTCCACAGTCACCTTGACCAATAAACCGGCAAAGTCTTTGCCGGTTTATTGGCCAAGAGGACTGTGGAGCCCATTGTGTGGTATGGTGCTTCCCCTTTTCATATTGGTTGTGTTTTCTGGAGGCTTGGTCCAGTGGGGAGGCAGAACATTTGGAGCTGCCTTTATGCCGCTGGGTGCAACTGAGGACAGGGTTGGATCATGGTTGAAATTTTCTTGCAGGCTGGGTTCACACTTATGCAAATTTAATGTGGATTTCTCGCATCCAATTCACATGACAGGAGAGTGTGACCTGCTCTCAATTGAGCCGATTCACTCATCCCTGGGGCGCCTGCGAAGCGCACTGCAGAAGGATCCTGTGCGTCTTTGGATCTGTTTCAGGTCCGAATTCAGGCAAAAATTCAGACCTAATTTGAACCTGAAATGGTGAACGGGGTTGCACCGGACCCCCTTTTGTGAGCCGCTCTGCAGATAGCGGGAGCCCAGCCTCAATTTGACCCCGTTTACAAAGAAATAGGTGGTTTCCCTCTCCTCCACACTTCTTTCAGAATGATCTCCTAGAAATCACCACAGCTGCTATCCCTGTGGCTCCCAACCATCAACCTCCTGTTAGATAAGGCCCATTGCATCTACATTGATTTTCTGACTTCCCAAGGGACCGAGCCTAGAGCAAGCGGGGGGGGGGGGGGGGGTTGAAAAGGGGGGTGAAACATACCACTCAATGCGCCCCACAATTATACAGTCTCTCAAAGACCCCCCTGACCACCAAGCTACCATTACAAGTCTTCCCTTAGTTTGGTCCAGTTGATGTAGAAATAGGGGGTGGCTGGGATGGATAACCTTTTCCTCTCCTCTATGCTTTCGGAATGATCTCCCAAAAATCACCAAAGCTCCTATCTCTGCAGCTTCTCCTACCCATCAACCTCCACTTCAGAAAGGCCCCTTGCATCTACACAGACACTCTTTCAATGTTTAACCCTTCTCCACTCTATCCAAAACCAAAATCCTTAGATACACTTTAGCTATTTGTACTGCTGGATTTATCAAGTTTGTTACCCCCATTGCTTGGCATTGATTTGAAATGGTCACAGCAGCCCTTCATTTAACCACAATGAAACATTTAATCAAAGATAAAATAAACCAGATCAAATAAGTAACCAGACAACTGGTGTATTAAAAGAAGGGGTTTTTGGTATAAGCTAGGCCAAAGGCTTGCATATTTTCCAACCTTGCTCTCGGCACCAAACCAGCTTAAAGAAAGCTTCAATTTGACCATTTTCTGCCTTTTCAATGGACTGAGACCCTGGTAAAGAAAAAACTGATACCAAAGGAGGAAGCACCAAACCACCTAAAGAGCCTCACATTTATATCCACCTCACTATTCAAGTCCCCCAAAGACCCCCTAACCAGCCAAAACAGCCAAGACAAATCCTTACTTAATCTGACTCAGTTGACATATAACAATAGGGGCAGGTTGGTTGGTCAGTTTTATCCTCTTCCTCACACCTCCAAAATGATCCTCCAGAAATCACCTTGGCTCCCCCCAACCATTATCCATTAATTAGATAAGGAGGACCCGTGCATCTACACTGGCTTTTTACATTTTAACTCTTATTTGGGACTATTCGTCTCCCCAGTCATTGTAGTCTCTAGTTATTTTTTTTTTCCTCCGGGTCTGTCTTTCTATTTTGTCTAATATGCCATGCTGCCTAAAATGAAAAATTCATAAAACTGAGTAAAATAAAAAGCAGAGCTGTCATTGGTTACAAGATCTCGTGTTTCCCATTCATTTCAGCTGGCTGTAATAATCGTTTTTCCTTTGCTTACCTCTTAAGCTGGGAAATAGCCAGGAAATGTCTGATTATCATTATTCTGTTATTTTAAAGGAAAACACAAATCTGTCTTGGTATATTCTGTAGGAGGCCCTTCGGTGCTGACTCCCCTTTGAGGCTTCCCTCTGGCCAAATGCAAGTGTAACTTTAAGAATAGGTATTTCCGGCAAAAATAAATTTAATTTGCTGCCAAATGTAATACACCTCCACAATATGAAAATTGTCCCTGGGAGATGCCTACAGAATGAAAAATATTTGAATTGGCCAGAAAATTTTAGCATTTAAGCTTAGTAGATGGTCAGGGGAAAGGGCAACGTCTCCTGCTGCTCAGAACTGATGAAGGTTCTTTGAATTGACAACCCCTTTTGAGGAACACACTTGACACCATAAAGAATAACACAATAATGTCAAACTGATGTTCTTTGAGCTGCATGTGGCCATCCTACTCTTTCCTTTTGGTCTCCAGCTAGTTTAAGAATTTAAATTGAATGGGGCTTCAAACTGTTTTATACTTTATCAACATATTCCCTGGTGATCCTGCCATGAAGGTCTTTGTTCAGGAACTTTCTGTTATAGGGTTAAAATGCTATAAGAGCTTCTTATGGAAACAAGCAGTCGTTTCCACATGCGTATTGCAGGCTCTTCCCTCTGTGCCACCTGAGGTGCTGGACAGCCCCCTGTCTGATCTCTTAGGGAAACCTTGCCTTGTCTCTTTTTTCTGTTGAACCTTGAACTCTTTGCTCAACCCATTAACTTCCTGAGTTAAGCCATTTCTCTGCACTTCCTGTTTTCCAAATGATTGTGCTCTTTTCAGCCGATGTCTTGCTCCTTTGCATTCCCGCAGCTTTCCTTATCTCCACTACCTTTCATTACCGACCTTTGGCTTGTTCCTCGACTATGCTTCCACTTGACTATGCTTCCACTCCCAATCTGCAACCACTTGTTACAGACCCTTGCTTTGTTTACTGACTACAGTTCTGCTTGATCCCTACCTACTAAATCTGCTACTGGATCCCGGCTTACTCAGATCCTGGTGGGGTGATTCTGAGGACCACTACCTGGTACTAAAAAGCAGCAAAACCCATCTCCACCATCAGGAGCTCAGGTGAACACTGGTTAGTGTTTAGACCCTGCAGCTCGGGTTAGCCCGCATCATCTGCCAGGGTGACTTGCTTGTTTACTTATCCTTCTGGTCAGTGGGCGCTTCTCTACTGCTATAGCTACTGGTCTCCGAGCCTGAACCCTGACCGCGACAACAACACTGCATTGGACATGAGGACGCCAAGGGAGATTCCACCACAGGAGCATGGGGGAGTGGGGGATCAGGTCAGGTCAGTCTAGGTCTTCCCTAGACCTAGACTGCCCCAGCTGCAAGGGAGAATGTTCAGATTTCCTGGAGTTGGGCTTTACAGTTTAGTGCTCACCTTCTACTTAAAGAGGAGGGCCGGTTATACAAAAAAAAAAAAAAAAGTCAGCAGCTGCAAACACTGCAGCTGCTGACTTAATCAACACGCTCACCTGTCCAGGGTGCCCGCGATGTCGGCCGCCCGAGGCCGACCCGTCCCTCGGCTCTCGGGTCCCGGTGCTGCCATTCCTTGTAAGGGAAACAGGCAGTGGAGTCTTACGGCTTCACTGCCCGTTTCCTACTGCGCATGCGCGAGTCCCGCAGCGCTTTCTGAATGGGACGCGCTGTGTTCTGGAACACACAGTTCCCAGAACACAGCGCGACTCATTACCCAGAAGATGCCGCGACGAAGACAGAAGACAGAAGATCTCCGCGGAGGAGGAAGAGGAAGATTAGGAGAAAGTGCCTAGCAACAGGCATTTCTGGTAAGTAAAAAAAAAAATTTTTTTTCATTTTTTTTTTTTTTTTTATATTTTTTTGTAATTTTTAATATTTTTTTTGTTTTCAGGGTGGCCCTCCACTTTAACACACAAGCAAGTTTGGAGGTCTTCAGCTGTCTATACAAAGACATAAGCAGACACCTTGTGGCTCCAGCATATACAGCCATGGCTAAAAGTTTTGAGAATGATAAAAAATATTAATTTTAACAAAGTCTGCTGCTTCAGTGTTTTTAGATCTTTTTTGTCAGATGTAACTATGGTGTACTGAAGCATTTTTTAAGTCTCAAAGGCTTTTATTGACAATTACATGAAGTTTATGCAAAGAGTCAATATTTCCAGTGTTGACCCTTCTTTTTCCAGAGCTTTGCAATTCACCCTGGCATGCTGTCAATTAACTTCTGGGTCACATCCTGACTGATGGCAGCCCACTCTTGCAAAATCAATGCTTGGAGTTTGTCAGAATTTGTGGGGGGTTTTTTGTTCACCTGACTCTTGAGGATTGACTGCAAGTTCTCAATGGGATTAAGGTCTGGGGAGTTTGCTGTCCATAGATCCAAAACTTCAATGTTTTGTTCCCCAAGCCACTTAGTTATCACTTTTGCCTTATGGCAAGGTGCTCCGTCATGCTGGAAAAGGCATTGTTCGTCAGCAAACTATTTTTGGATAGTTGGTAGAAGTTGTTCTCGGAGGATGTTTTTGTGCCATTCTTTATTCACGGCTGTGTTCTTAGGCAAAATTATGAGTGAGCCCACTCCCTTGGCTGAGAAGCAACCTCAAACATGAATGGTTTCAAGATGCTTTACTGACACAGGACTGATGGTAGCGCTCACCTTTTCTTCTCCGGACAAGGTGGCTTCTTTGCTGCCCTTCTTGACACCAGGCCATCCTCCAAAAGTGTTCTCCTCATTGTGCACGCCGATGCCCTCACACCTTGTCTTCTGCCATTCCTGAGCAAGCTCTGCCCTGGTGGTTGGTGCCCCGATTCCGCAGCTGAATCAACTGTAGGAGACGGTCCTGGCGCTTGCTGGACTTTCTTGGGTTCCCTGAAGCCTTCTTCACAAATGCAGTGGAATTTTTTTTTTTTTTTAATGGGATTAAGTTTATTTTCACAGCAAAGAGGGACTTTGTAATTAATTGCAATTCATCTGATCACTCTTTATAACATTCCGGAGTAGATGGAAATTGCCATCATAAAACCTTGATTTTGTGAAAATTAATATTTGTGTCATTCTCAAAGCTTTTTGGCTATGGCTGTAGGGACATGTATTGATTGCATGTGGTTTTTATGACATTTCCCTTTAAAAATACAAAAGTGAGGACTGACAGATTCTTTTGTGTATGACATTTTGTAAATAGATTGAGTAGTCCTGAAGCGTAGCATCCAAAATAAGACTTTGATTATAGAAACTGCCGTAAATTACAAATTCCTGGTCCAGAGTACAAAAATCCCAGGTTATGTTTGAGGGTGAAGGAGATTTTATGTTGAGGAGCTGACTGACATGCATGGTAAGGTGATGGACCCAATCATATTCCTAAGCAGGGCTTTCCTTAACTGATGTTGCAGAATAGGATGACTGGACTGTCCCTGGAGATAAGAATCAGGGCCAGATTAAGAACATCATGGGCCTGGTGCTGAGGATTTTGGTGGGGCCTTTTATAAACAATAAATAAATAAAAATGCTAACTATTTTTTGTGATAACAAATAAAATTAAAGAGAGAGAGGGAGGATGAGAGAGAGAGAGAGAGAGAGAGAGAGAGAGAGAGAGAGAGAGAGAATAAAAGAGACAGAGAAAGGGGATGAAATAGGGTGTGAGGGGTAAGGGAGGATGAGAGAGAAAGGGGGGGATGAGAGAGAGAGGATGCACATGAGCATGTGTGGGAATGACATCAACGCAGCCTGGCCAAGGCAAGTGACCGAAGGCACAGAACCCAGAAGGAAGTCCGGGTGAAGATGGAAGTGCCCGGGCCCCGCCGGACTGATCACAGCACAGCACTGGAGGGCTCAGTCTGACAATTTAAGTGTACCCTAATGTGCTAATATGCTGGGCATACTTGTACATTATGGCATAACCTACCCCAAGGCCTCTAAAAAGTAGTAATGTTAGAAAAGTTTACTACCGCTTTAATATCACAGGAGCCTCTCATGGGGCCTCTACTGACCCTGTGGCCCTAAGTGCATAGTTGTCAACATTTCAAAAATATTTTCAGGGACGCTTTGTTTTTTACAAGTGCTATATTTAGAGTAGCTGACATCCCCCGTGTTCCTCTATACATCACAATAGTAATTACAAAATGAAATAAGTACTAATAATGGGGCAGAACAAATATGAGGACTGTGAGATTTCCTTTAGAACGGACAAAAGTGCCCATTCTAGAGCTGGTAACATTGAGGATATTCAGTATAATTTTAAAGAACAGTTTTTGTGGGTAAGAGGCATAGGGGAGGAGTATGGATGGTATAAAAGTGGGAAGTATGTGCAGGTGAGGGAGAGGAATGTGGAGGGTCTAACAGTGGGCACTATGTACAGGAGAGGAGTGTGAAGGGTATGACAGTGGGCAGTATGCACAGCAGAGGAGTGTAGATGGTATGACATTGGGCACTATGTATAAGAGAAGAGTGTGGAGGGTATGACAGTGAACAATATGTACAGGAGTGTGGAGGGCATGACAGTAGGCACTATGTATAGGAGAGAAGTGTGGAGAGTAGGACAGTAAGCAGTAATTACAGGAGAAGAGTGTGGAGGGAGGGTATGACGTGGGCACTATGTATAGGAGAGGAGTATGGAGGGTATGACAGTGAGTAGTATGTATAGGAGAGGAGTGTGGAGGGTATGACAGTGGGCACATTGTATAGGAGAGGAGTATGGAGGGTATGACAGTGAGTAGTATGTACAGGAGAGGAGTGTGGAGAGTATGACAGTCAGCGCTATGTATAGGAGAGAAGTGTTGGAGGGTATGACAGTGGGCCCATTGTATAGGAGAGGAGTATGGAGGGTATGACAGTGAGTAGTATGTACAGGAGAGGAGTGTGGAGAGTATGACAGTCAGCGCTATGTATAGGAGAGAATTGTTGGAGGTATGACAGTGGGCACTATGTATAGGAGAGGAGTATGGAGGGTATGACAGGTAGTAGTATGTACAGGAGAGGAGTGTGGAGGGTATGACGGTGGGCACTATGCATAGGAGAGGAGTGTTGGCGGTATCACAGTGGGTACTATGTATAGGAGAGAAATGTATGACAGCGGGCACTATGTACAAGAGAGGAGGAGTGTGTAGGATATGACAGCGGGCGTTATGTATAGGAGAGAAGTGTGGCGGGTATGACAGTGAGCAGTATGTATAGGAGAGAAGTGTGGAGAGTATGACAGTGGGCACTATGTATAGGAGAGAAGTGTGGAGAGTATGACAGTGGGCACTATGTATAGGAGAGAAGTGTGGAGAGTATGCCAGTGGGTACTATGTATAGGAGAGAAGTGTGGAGAGTATGACAGTGGGCACTATGTATAGGAGAGAAGTGTGGAGAGTATGACAGTGGGCACTATGTATAGGAGAGGAGGATGAAGTAATCTGGGAAGGAAAAATTTAAAGGTTTGTGGAAGGATGTTTAGGGACTGCGTAGTGGTTAAGTGGGAAAGACATATTAAGCAGAGACCAGCCATAGTTGATCTATGTATGGGCTAGCTGGTTTTACACAAGTCAACCTATTAACCGACTTGAGTACAACCAGCCTGTCAGGTTTTCCCCAAAACAATCAGTGCTGCCAGCTATAGTTAGCAACACTGATCATTGTATTCACTGGCAGAACACAATAACACGCGGGAGTCATTGCCCCATTCACAGGTCAGCAGGTGAGAGGGTGTGTCGGGACAGGCTGGGGAGAGATACTAGTCAGTCCCTGGGTAGGCATTGGTTAGTATCAGAGCCAGATACACACAGGTTACATACGCCACCATCGTTAGAGCGAGAGCAATAATTCTAGCACTAGACCTCCTCTGTAACTCTAAACATGTAACCTGTAAAATAATGCAAAGCAAAATCGTGCTAACTTGAAACAGTTTCTTTCCAAAAAAAAGTTTGAAAAATTGCTGCGCAAATATCGTGTAACATAAAAAGTTGCAAAGACCACCATTTTATTCCATAGGCTGTCTGCTAAAACAATATATAATGTTTGAGGGTTCTGAGTAATTTTCTAGCATAAATTTTTTTTTATACATGTAGGAAAGAAGTCACAGAATGGGCCTGGGTGGCAAGGGGTTAATTATCATAAGTAATATACAAATAATTATTATAAGCACTGTGAGGTCATCCTCTCCATCTGCTGCAGAGTGTTCCAGCTTGTATTTATACTGCCGCTCTGTATGTAGCTTCTGACAGGCTGTGCAAGGAGCCCCGTATCTCCGGAACCATAGATGATGGCAGCCCCATATTTTAACCAGTGCTGGAGTGGGTCTTTAGCTACCTACCCCCCAAATGTGAGGTCTCTGTGACTCCTGATCGCCGAGCTACAATCCTCGAAGTCGATCTTTTTTTTTTTTGGGGGGGGCAAATGGGCCTATCTTGAGAAAGGGGCCTGGAGCTGCAGCTCCAATAGCCCCTATGTTAATCCGGCCCTGATAAGAACCCACACCCAGACTTACAGGTGGAATAGCCGGTGGAATAGCCTGGGGCAATGTATCTACCACTTTAGTTTTAAGGTATTCTCAGGATAGAAGGGCGTGGAGCCAAACTCAATCTTTGCAGAGGCAGTCAACATTTGCATATAAATTCAGTTGTTTATACATCTGGCTCTACTGAACATTTTTGACATGGGGCTTTCACTTGAAGTACTCTATGCTTATGTGTTGTTGTTGTTGTTTTTTTTTTTTCCCCCATCATGTGGTCAGTTGGAATTGTCCTGGTTTAGGTTAATCTGCAAAATTATGATGTATTTGTTTCAATTACGTAGAACTAATGTAGTCCCTGGTGAGGTCTTCCTATGTAATGTGGCACTTAACTTGATTTGAGTTTAAGATGCTTGGATTAATAGGTTTTTCGGAAGCTTGTTAGTTCAGGACAAAGTCCAGGCGCAAAAGCCTAATGGTTTCAGTGCTTTACAAAGCCTAATGGTTGCAGAAAAAGGTAAAACAGAACAGCTGAACATATTATTATTATAATATTATTATTTTTCTTCTGATAATAATAATAATAATAATGATACTAATAGAAACAATGATAACAACTTTAATAATAATATTAATAATAACAACAAAAATAATATTAATAAGAAGAAGAATAAATGTTATTAGTAATGTTAATGATAATAATAATAATAATATTAATTATAATTTTTATTTTAGTATTATTAATACTGTGTATTAATAATAATAATGATAATAAAAATACATGATACTAATAATAATAATAATAATAATAATAATAATAATTATAGTACTATTAATTCAATATTATTATTATTATTATTAATAATATTATCATTATTTTAAATGAGGCAGATGATCGATGATCTAGTACAAAGGGATTTATTGAAATGGTAAACATAGTACATTACAGTAAAAATAAAAAAAACGCTTTCATATATATACATAACATAAATACATTGCATATGCATACGTGCATAGACATTAAAACAATCCCTCATAATCCCCCATCCATTGTTCTAACAAATAAAGTACCAAGTTGTATCAATGTGTACCATGTTAAGCATTGCCACATGTCATGTTATGAATGGTAAGTAGCATGAATGTATCATTTGCATCCCATGTAGCTCAACGCGTTTCGTGGTTGAGCTGACGCCTTCATATGTCTAAAAAGAGAATCATCACCGCGGCTCATCCAATCAAGGGACCAGAGCCTGCCAACCTGGAAGGAAGACCAGGTGAAGATGGAAGCCCTATCAGAGGTGACAGCGCACCACTGGAGGGTTTCATTTTAAGGTAAGTTGTATATAATGTGCTAGTATGCAATGCATGCTAGCACATTATAACTTTGCCTTGCAGGTTTAAAAAAAAAAAAAAAAGCAGGCGCTTTACTACCTCTTTCAAAAAATAATATTAATAATAAAAATAAATTATAAAATATTAGTATTATTAGCATTATTAATAAAAATATAATAAAAAATATTATTATTATTTAACGCCAACAATTTGCACATCACTTTACAAAACAGAGGGAGACAGCACTGGTTTCTATACAATTTAATATAAGACGGTTCTTAGGGCCATGTTTCTTAGAGCTTGCAATCTGAAAGGGACAGTCAAGTCATACAAAAGGTAATAACTGGTAGGAGAAAGTAAAAGTAGAGTTTATTGAAAAGATGAGTTTTTGGGGGTCACCTAAAGGTGGACATAGTAGGAGATAGCCAGACATATTGGGGTTTAGAGAGCTCAACAAGATGGAGAGACTCTGAAGAAGTCATGGAGGTGAGCATGGCTAGTCCATATTATCTCCAGTATCAGCACTGTGATTTTGTGGTCCACCGCTTCACACGTGGTAGGCCCAGCCATAGAAAATAACAATAGTGAAGCGCTAATTAATACATGAAAATGATAGTTTGAACCCAACAAAAGTCCATATAAACACAATTCCATATAGTTACTTCAGACCACTCAAGATGAGAAGTTCCCCAGGCCGTGAAAGTGGTGAAAAATAGGGCATTCATCTCTGAAGTTGGATAAGATCTAATCCATCCCAAAAGAGTTTAGTAAGGTTGAGGCCACTGGAGATCCTCCATGCCAAACTCATCAAATAAGCATTTGTGAGGTCAAGCACTGATGTTTGATAAGAAGACCTGGCTCACAATTGCTGTTCCAATTTATCCTAAACTTCTTCAGTAGGTGTGACATCAAAGACCACTCAAGTGCCTCCACACCAAACTCATCAAACCATGTCTTTATGGAACTGGCTTTGTACACAGGGGCACCGTCATGCTGGAACAGAAAAGGGTCTTCACCAAATGGCTACCACAAAGGTTGGAAGATCACAGTTGTCTACAATGCCTTCTGTAGCATTAAGAGAACCCTTCACTGGGGGCACCTGAACTCAATGATTTGAGGCGGTGTGAACAAATGTTTTGCCATATATTGCATCATTTTTGTGAGTCTTTGTATAGATATTTAATTGTCATGCCAAGGACCTTTCAACTACAGCAACTGTAAATGCAGATTCATATGCACACTATGGTCGACTAATGATAATAAAGATTAAAATAAATAAATAATAATAATCCCAAGTTTATAACAGCCTGGTCATAAGGAAAGAGTTATCATTGTGTGGGTTGCAGCTGTGGTTTATGTGGTTATAACAAATTCCTTACTTCCAAACCACAAACTATCCACTACCACTAGACAAGACCAGCTGTAGGGAGACCACAGACATTACTGATGACTAGTCTCTGCGTTCCTTTGTTGGCCACAGTTCTCATCCTCTTTAAAGCTGAACTCTAGGGTAATATAAAAATACACAACTGATTCCACTGAAGGACCGAGCCTCTTTTTGAGATTTGTTGTTTAGTTAAAAACTGTTTTTTTTTGCTAGAAATTTACTTAGAACCCCCAAACATTATATATTTTTTTCTAACACCCTAGAGCAGTGATGGGGAACCTTGACACCCCAGATGTTTTGGAACTGTATTTCCCATGATCCTCCACTACACTGCAGAGTGCATGAGCATCATGGGAAATGTAGTTCCAAAACATCTGGGGCGCCAAGGTTTGCCATCACTGCCCTAGAGAATGAAATGGCGGTCGTTGCAATACTTTCTGTCACACCGTATTTGCGCAGCGGTCTTACAAGCGCCCTTTTTGTGGAAAAAATACACTTTTTTAAATTAAAATATAAGACAACAGTGAAGCTAGCCCAATTTTTTTTATATTGTGAAAGATAATGTAAATTGATACCCAACATGTCACGCTTCAAAATTGCTCCCCGCTCATGGAATAGCGACAAACTTTTACCCTTAAAAATCTCCATAGGCGACGTTTAAAAAAAAATTCTACAGGTTGCCTGTTTTGAGTTACAGAGGAGGTCTAGGATGAGAATTATTGCTCTTGCTCTACCGATCGTGGCGATACATGTGTGGTTTAACCACCGTTTTCATATGATCAGGCACGTGAGCTTGGTGGGACGGGGCATGTTTAAAAAAAAAAAAAAATCTTATTTATTTTTAATTTTTACACTGTTCTTTTAAAAAGAAAATTATGTCACTTTTATTCCTATTACAAGTAATGTAAACATCCCTTGTAATAGAAAAAAAGCATGACAGGACCTCTTAAATATGAGATCTGGGGTCAAAAAGACCTCAAATCTCATATTTACACTAAAATGCAATAATAATTTTAAAAAAAATGTCATTTAAAAAAATAATAATAAATAAACAAAAAATCGCCCTTTAAGAGCTATGCGTGGAAGTGAAGTTTTGACGTTGTGGCAATGATATGGAGACGAGTGGGGGCCATCTTCCCCTCGCTCATCCCCAAGCCAAGCCAGGGAGCAGAAATGATCCGATTGCCTCCGCCGCTGCCGACGGCTCCGGTAAGTGGATCGCGGCAAGAGGGGGCCCTCTCCCGCTGTTGATAAAAGTGCTGCTGCCATAACAATGATATCCCTCTTCAAAGTAAGGACGTATATCGTGTGCGGCGGTCCGGAAGTGGTTAAAAGTAAATTGTATAATTTTGTGCAACCAATGTAAAAAACTGAATTTAACTCAATATTACTCTCTGAAGTCCACTGTGTAGGAGAGTTTAGACAGGTACAGAGGCGGGTAGCAGGGGATTTGCAAGTGGTATTAAACTGCAACAGATCTCCTATCCTGCCAGGCAGGGTTTTGCTGTGTGGTAGAGCTGTGTAAATCTCATCACTGGATGGAAACACATTCAAATATCCTTTGAAAGGCAGGTCATATATATATATATATATATATATATATATATATAGTTACATATTAGGTGAGGTCGAAAAAAGACACAAGTCCATCAAGTCCGTCAAGTCCAACCTTAGATATATCTTTCTGTTTGCTTGGAGTTCAGCTCTTACTGAGCATCCCACATCCAGCCAGCTATAGAGGGTTCAAAATTTGATCGAACAACTTGGGGAACAACCAGCCTGTTTGGATTTTACTGTAGCGCCCGCTCCTGAAGAGCACACGCTGTGTGTTTTTGAAATTTAACGTTACACCTGAACTGCAGTTTGGTTTGGGTATAATTATTCAAAATTTTGACCTCAGCATCAGTCTGACTGGACTATAGGGTGTTCGGCCTGGCCATAGGGGGCACTGTCTCTTCTGGCAGGCATGGAAACACAGTCTGGTTGGGTGCTTTAAGGTTACTTTCTCTCAGAGACAGCCCAGTGGGAGTGTCACTCTTGCTGTGCTTTCTGGGAGAGGGTACTTAAGATGCAGATGTCACGTGGTTCAGGGTTCTGGTCCTCCTGACCAGCCCCCAGGAGGCCTATGAACTGGGGTGCGGATCCACCCGACTTTACATCTTGGGGCTGGCTATCCCAAGGCGGGGAAACTAAAGAAAGGATTCGGAAGTGGTCCGGTGCCATCTCAAGTTGTGGAGAGGCCCAGCAACTTCGTAGTTATCCAGGGGAGGACTCTTCAGAAGAAGGCCACGCAAGGGTTGGCTTCTTAGCAAGAGCCTGGTACAGCTGAAGGACCTAAGTGAATCCAATCTCGCGTGGTATCGCCGGACCACCTGCAAGATACTGGTACCACACGAGTGTTCTACAAATTTTCTAGTTTCCTTGTTCATGTTCTACAACAAACAAAGTCTGTGGCAGGGACTTGTTCTTGACTCAAACACCCTGTTGGCTGCTAGGGCTTGTGAGAGAGGGACTATCCAACTAGAGTGAATATCCAGCTGTGAATGGCTATTCTCTAGATTTATTCAAAGTAAGAAAGTTCTATATTACTGACTTTGACACTAAGAGTACCTGGACTGGACTTTTCACCTAACCCTCTGATCCTATACTGAGAGACTGTTGTTAACTACGTTTAAGCGGATCTGTCGTCAGTCTCTAGAGTTTCTGGGCCATCTACCACTGGAAACCCCTAGACATGAGGAGCGAGCAGAAGAAGGTAATGGTAAGCCCATTAAAACCATCTAGTGCTACATCACATTTATAAACTATTATAGCCGCAGTAATCACTGTCTTCTCCTGCCCCCATGATAGCTTCCCTTGTCAGGAGAACATAATGGCTCCCACTGGAGGAATTTCCCCATCAACACTGGCAACCAGCGGTTGCAGGACAGAAAATTGCTCCATCTATGGCTGGCCTTGAGTCCCGTACACACGATCGGATTGTTGGCCAACAAAACCGTGGACTTTTGTCCGAAGGGCGTTGGCCCAAACTTGTCTTGCATACAAACGGCAAGGAATTGACGGCCAACAAATACGACCGTAGTGACATTATACGTTGTTTTTCAACTCTTTAGTGCTAGCTACCCTTTGGGCTCCTTCTGCTAAATTTGTGTTAGTAGAAGTTAGGTGAGTGTTGATTCACACTTTTCATTTCGCGCTTTTCATTTCGCGCTTTTCAGTTTGTTATTATTGGCCTTGGAGTTATTGCTTTCACCCAAGGCCAGTTCAGGAACTGGAGGAGGAGTTCTTGGACCAAAAATTGGATTGCTTTATTAATCGTGACCAATTATGTCATATGTCTTTGCTGCAGGAGCTCCAGGAGAGTTAAGATCAGTTTGAAATATGAAAAGTGGGGCAAGTCTGCAAAACCAGTGTAAAAGGCTTTTTTTTTATATTTTGTTATGGAGCTTTCCATTGCCATAGTCCACCAAAGGCAGATTGTATTATAAGCTATAATGGAGTGTGTAGCACCCTGATGTTTAGGCAGGGTCGCTATCAAATTTAGTTGCCAGGCGATTGTTGCCTTCTTAGGAGATAAATTGATTCCTCTCTAAATCTGGACTTGTTGCACCCTTTCTCTTCTGTCCCTAGGTGGCACTATGCTAGTGGCATTAGATAAGACAGGGGCTTTGCAAGCTCCACACATGAATGTATGGGGTGTCTCATCCAATGGGCAGGTTGTTCTTTGGCCCCTTGGCCTGCTGGGAGAGCCTATTTATTTGGATGGAGTCAGGTGATCAGGGTTCTGTGCCACCTGGGTGGCTGCCTGGGTGGACGTGTGATGTACTGCCCCGGGCTGCTAGGCCATAAATTTAAGACCTATCCCGGGGACATCTGGCTGATAAGCTGGCTAAGGCCTATCCAGAAGCAAGAGAGCAGCATAGGGTTGGGACTGCTGGCTTGCAGTCCAACCAGAAGTAGCGGTTCAGCCAGAAGGGGAACTAGCTGTGGTCAGAGGTAGAAGGAGAAGCTATCACTACTAAGAGACCGACCAAATGCAGGTGCCTCTGAGTTAGACTGTAGAGTGTGTATTACTAAAAAACATAGTGTGGGGTGGTGAAGAAGTGGGAAGACTTCAGTGAGTGTCAAGCCAGGGACCCAGCGGGACAGCAGAGGTGACACTTGCTGACTATCAGTGGGTGCCAAGCCAGGGACCTAGCAGGTCAGCAGGGGTGACGCTCGAGGAGTATCTGTGAGTGCCAAGCCAGGGACTTAGCAAGGAAGCGAGGGTGATGCTTGAGGATGATACTGACCACTAAAGGGGAAGAGCGCAGGGGATCCAGTGGCCATTGGATCCAAAGTCTAGTCCAAAGTCGGAGTTCATTGAGTAAAGACCTACAGCGACTGACTGTGGAGTAAGCGGCAAACTGTTTGTGCTGACAATAGTTCAATACAACTACCATTGGTAACTGCAAGATTGTTGCCATAGAAGACAGCGGCCCTACCTATACAGTTATAGTTATAGTTGTCTGTCTATAGAAGTCTCAGAGTCTGCCAATTATCATTGCATCTACTTAAGGGTATCCTGGCCCTAACCCTCATTCCCACAATTCTGTTCAAGAGACAATAAATCTCTTTGCATTCAAAAAGTGTCTGGCACCCACATTTTCATCTTGCATTACACCCACCATGCCTTGTAACCCACTCTACACAGAAGGATGTCAGATGTCCCTGACTATGGAGGTCATCAGAAGGCCTCTAGAGGTCCCAGACTTTGCTACAAGTGTAAGGGGGTGTTAGCACAATTTTCCAGCTAAGCAGCAACCTTATATAGCTTGTAAAATGTTGGCAGAGTGAGATAGAGTCAGTCGGGGTGAAGGCATGGAAAAGAAAAAAGGTTGTTTCTGGATTTGGCTCCCATGTGACTGGTTGAGGTACTATTTACAGCCATGTAGCCCTGGAGGTGTGAGGTATATCCAGCTAGGGAATACCCAAAGAGGTTCTAGAACCCTAGTTGGGGGTAGTTCTAGAGACAAGATGACGTATGCCTGCTGCTGGAACTGTGAGGACACACCTGCCATACCATCCAAACTTTCTAAACAAAGGGCCAGTTTATTGTCCTTCAAACTTTAGGAGGGCCACACTGTGGCCAGTGGGTGTAGAAAATGTCCCAGCATCAGTGGGAGTAGACAGCGTCTCAGGCTTGGTGGTCAGTGGGAGTTTAAAAAAAATGACAAAGCTCCTGTGGTCAGTAGGAGGAGGAATAATGCCCCATTGGTGGTGTCAGTTTGAGAAATGTTGCCCCTTGGTTGGTGTCAATGGGAGGAATAGTGCCCCATCAGTTTTGTCAAAGGGAGGAATAGTGCACTATCATTGGCATCAGTGGGAGGAATAATGCCCCATTGTCGGTGTATATGGCAAGAACTATGCCCCACTGTTGTTGACAGTATGGGGGGAATAATGCCCCAAAGCCCAGATAAAAGCAAGCAAAGGGCTACAGTTTGGAGACCACTGCCATAAAGTATTGAAAATTTACTGGTCTCTTGTCTTTGGCCCATTCTGAAACCCGGCTCAGCCTGATGAATGCTGGGTAAAGTGTTGTGGCATACAGGTGGTGCTCCCTCCAGGAACACAAACTCACGCTAATGCAGAAAGAAACTAGGGCAAGAGGCTTGTTAGTGGTACCCAATAATGAAAGGCTATGCCAATGTTCTCTTGGCTCTGCCTCCAAGTGGACTTGGGCCAACCAATGGATTTGCAAGAAGATGGCTGTTACGTCCAAAAAAAAAATTCCAACTACATCCAAGATTATGTTTTTTACTGCCACCTTTAACTATAAATACTATAATATGGTATAATTATTTGTACATTTGAGCAGGGGGGCATATTCTGCGACCAGGACCTTGGCAGGCCATAGATTTTAGCTTTTCTTGATTCCTAGGTCATCTGGAAAGTATAATCTTTCTGATGCATCCCGTGACTGCTTAGGGCCTCTTTTCAGTCAACATTACCTGGAAGTTCTGGAACATCTTCAAAAGGATGGCCCCCTGGGCATCCTCAAAGATGTACTGTACAAACCCCCCCTAATAGGTTCCTCAAAATATGAAGAAAAAGGGAAAACCCTACATCTCCTTACGTCATCTAACATTGTATGTGTAACTTTACAGGGAATAAATATTCTTTGATCGCAACCCTACGCTAGTAAACACAGACTCATGGATCATAACCATTTTTGATTTTAGATTCTTGGAGGAAAAAAGGTAACATTTCACTTTCAGTCATTTTCAGAAGAACTGAATATGATCAATATGGGCTATTGTGTCCTGCATTATTAGCTTATTAAAAAGACGAATTTGCTAAACTTCACGGATGTCCTTCGCAGCGCATCATTGATGAAATAATGAAATAGAAGAAGGGAAACAGTTGTTTTTTATTTATTCGTCCTATTTTCTTTATTCTTATGTCTAACCCATTTGGTTTAACTTTTCTGCAGCTAAGAAATCCCATGTTTTCTGAAGACCACCAAACAAGAAGTCTATTGTGTAGAACAAAAATTATGTTCCCTTTTCCGCTCTTGAGACAAACTCTCATGCCTTGCCCTGAACACAAAGTGTCATCCATGCTCCAACACACTGGGGACAGTCCTTTAAGCAGGGACTGCTGTTGTTTCATAGTTTCATAGTTAGTAAGGTTGAATAAAGACACCAGTCCATTCAGTTCAACCTGAGTGAGTGTCTACAATTGCCCCTATCCCTGTACATTGAACACTCAAATCGGTCCCTACCCTCAAGGAGCCCACAATCCAAGGTCCCCATACATATACTAGGGCCAATTTTGGACAGAAGCCAATTAACCTAACTGCATGTCTTTGGATTGTGGGAGGAAACCGGAGTACCCGGAGGAAACCCACGCAGGCACAGGGAGAACATGCAAACTCCAGGCATGTAGTGTCGTGGTTGGGATTTGTGGTTATCTGTGCAATGAACCTGGACAGAAGTGACTTTTTCTTCCCACCCACTGTATAGATTTCAAATTCTGATGGAATTAAAAGTCCAACTATGGGCTCCATACTCCCTATAAACCCCCAGGGGAATCTTTCCCCTCCCTGAGGCTCCCACCAGAAGTAAATTATGTATTTTTTTACTTACCGTTTCTGCTTTCCGGATGGTCATGTGATGCACTGGGTTCTCTTCCTCTATGGTCTTCCCCCCCAGTGGTTGGTGGTCTTGGATGATGCAGACAGCATGTTGAAATGACATGATGGCATCGGCATCACTCTCTGTATCAATGCAATGGGGGTTGAAGGGGACCATACTCGGAGAATGGAGCTATGACAGTATGTCCTCAGTCTTCCGGGTTGGCTGACATCATTCAAACAGGAAAACTGAGGATATCTTGTGGGAAAGATGAGATACTGTGGAGGAAGTTCCATATTGAAGGTGACTAATGCAGACAAGGTTGCTACTGCTGTTGCGATCATCTGTGCAGTAGACCTGGACTGCAGTGACATTGTGGTGTGCGACGACTTTTTCTTTCCACCTGCTGTGTAGTATTTAAATTCTGGTGGAATAACAAGCCCAGATTTTGTCTCCATACTCATTCAAAACCCCCAGAGGAATCTCTCCCTTCCCTGAGACTCCCACCAGCAGTATATTATGCATTGTTTTTACCTTTTTTTATGTACTATGGCCGATCATGCAATGCACTGGGTCCTCTTCCTCTTAGGTCTATCCACTCTTTGGTGGTCCTGGATGATGCAGACAGCATCAGAATCACTTTATGTCAATATAATGGAGAATGAAGGGCACTATGCTCACAGAATAGAGCTATGAGACCCTACAACCATGCATAGCTTGGGGCGCCACTCGAGATAAACATCCAAAGCTCTGGTGACTTCCACTGTCAGGTGCAGGTGGAAAGAAGTGCTCATCCCAGCTCTGAGTACACACTCCAAGAAGAAAAATTCAGACCACCACACACCAGTTCATCCCGAGTGTAGAATCATTCGATAGGGTTTCAGCTCGGCTCGAGCCAGACCACACACTGGTGCGTTTCACCCTGCCCACAGGGCTTACCTCCATGACTAAGCCCTAAGGGTGGGGCAAAACACATCTGGGCCTGGCCTGGATGGAGCCAGGCTGAAGCCATATCTACTGATTCTACTCTAGCGCTGAACCAGTGTGCAGCGGTCTGACTTTTTTTCCTATGAGATCCTGCTTTCCTCTTTGGTCTATCCTCTCTTTGGTGGTCGTGGATGATGCAGACAGCATGTTGGCATGACATGATAACATCAGTGTAACTTTATATCAATACACCGGAGAATGAAGGACATTATGCTCAGAGAATGGAGCTATCAGATCCTACAATCATGCATAGCTTGGTGCATCGCTCGAGATAAACATCCGAAGCTCTGGTGACTTCCACTGTCAGGTGCAGGTGGAAAGAAGAGCTCATCCCGACTCTGTGTACACACTCTTAAGAAGAAAAGGTCAACCCTGGTGTAGAATCAGTAGATACGGCTTCAGCTTGGCTCCATTCATGCCATGCCCCGACTTGTTTCGCCCTGCCCACAGGGCTTGCTTTCATGACTAAGCCTCGTGGTTGGAGTGAATCTCATTGGAGTCGTGGACAGGGTGAAGATGGGGTGAACTGGTGTGCAGCGGTATGGCCTTTTCTTCCTTTGAGATCCTGCACTCTGGATGGTCATGTGATGCACTGGGTCCTCTTTCTCTTTGGTCTTCCCCCCAATGGTTGGTTATCCTGCACGATGCAGACATGATGGCATTGGTGTCACTCTCTATATCAAAGCAACGGGGGGTGAAGGGTGCCACGCTCAGAGAATGGAGCTATGACATCCCGTACTCACAGTATGCCCTCAGTCTTCTGGGTTGGGTGATGCGAGGCATCATTCAGGTTGGAAGACTGAAGATATCTTGTCGAAAAAAAAAAAAGTACAAGGGGGGAGTTTTAAATTGAAGGTGACTATTATTATTAAATTATTATTCAATATTTATTTATTTATTTATTGGATTGTAAGCTCTCACTTGAAGGGTTTCTTTACCCTTTTTTCTTAGAATATTCTTATTATCTCAATATGCTCCTGTTGATTTTGTTCATATGCAGAGTATTGTAGGTAATAATAAAATTTCATCTTCTTGTTGCTAGTCAGCAGGCAATGTACATCAGAAAAAGGCTCCTTGCTGTTTAATATATCTGCCTCCTTATGTGGTCCTGGCTGAAAATGTATTTAAACATTTTCTTTATCATGAGTCTTCCTGCTTTGTCTGAAGAAAATCAGGTCTTTCTGCTGCACATTGTAAAAAAAAAAAAAAAAATGTATATATCCTTTTGCCGACTGCACAACGCACACTTGTGGCGGCAAGAAGGGTTGACTTTAATGCCCAACCACCACACATAGATGTCCAAGGTATTCTGAGGTTGTGCACTGAGAGCCCGCACATTGATCGAGCCATCACTCACAGCTCACGGTTAAGGCTTCTGAACGGGAGCCAGTGGAACATGATCCCAAGCACATGGCCGCTGTGAGAGCCAATCACAGGGATCACATAATAAAGAAGCCGTTCCAGGCTTAGTGGTCAGTGGGAGGAGGAATTGTGCCCTATTGTTGATGCCAGTGGAATGAATAGTGCCCCCTCCTTGGCATCAAAGGGAGGAATAGTGTTCCATCAATGATATCAGTGGGAGGAATAGTGCCCCATCATTGGTGTCAGTGAGAGGAATAGTGCTTCATCATTGTTATCAGTGGGAGGAATAGTGCCCCATCATTGGCATCAGTGGGAGGAATAGTGTCCCATAATTGGTATCAGTGGGAGGAATAGTGCCCCATCATTGGTATCAGTAGGAAGGAATAGTGCCCCAACATTGGTATCAGTGGGAGGAATAGTGCCCCATCATTGGCGTCAGTAGGAGGAATAGTGCCCCATCATTGGTATCAATGGGAGGAATAGTGCCCCATCATTGGCATCAATGGGAGGAATAGGGTCCCAAAGTTGGTATCAGTGGAACAGTGCCCCATCTTTGGTATCAGTGGGAGTTATAGTGCCCCATTGTTGGTATCAGTAGGAGGAATAGTGCCTCATCATTGGTATCAGTGGGAGAAATAGTGACCCATTGTTGGTGTCAGTGGAAGGAAAAGTGACTTGTATCAGTGGGAGCAACAGTGCCCCAGGGACCAGATGAAGGCAATCAAAGGACCACATCTGGCCCGCGGGTTGCAGTTTGGAGACCACTGCCTTATATTATGAGTATCTTCCACCATCATCTCCAGCCGGTATAACAGTCCAGCAGTAAAACAGCCAGAGGCCTGAATAACAGCAGAATGTGGGCAATGGCGAGCGCTCATTAGTCAGCGCTGGCCACCTGGCCGCCATAACCAATGAGAATCCTTTTGAAGCTCCTTTCTTCTGGGAAGACGTCCTGGAACAAGGCAGAGATTTTCATTGGTGGCTCAGGTCACTTGGTTAGCGCTGATCAATGAGTGTTCACCCAACCACTGGGTAGTGACGTTTTAAGGTGTGGGACCGCTATACCGGCTGCAGAGGGAGAAGGACAGTTCAGATGCTATAGGGAACATGCAATGGGGAGGGGTGGGGAGGATGTTGTGAATCAGGCCCTTTTTTTTTTTTTTTAAAGAACGCTTTATCTACAATGGAGAAAAATCAGATCTCCTACCCTGTGGACTGGCTGTTCTGTGAAAATTTCAGGAATGAATAGACAGAAATATATACTCACGGGGCACTTTATTATGTGCACCTAAGGATGAGCCGAACACCCCCCGGTTCGGTTCGCACCAGAACCTGCGAACAGACCTAAACTTCGCGTGAACTTTAGAACCCTATTAAAGTCTATGGGACTCGAACGTTCAAAATCTAAAGTGCTAATTTTAAAGGCTAATATGCAAGTTATTGTCCTAAAAAGTGTTTGGGGACCCGGGTCCTGCCCCAGGGGACATTTATCAATGCAAAAAGAAGTTTAAAAAAATCAACGTTTTTTCGGGAGCAGTGATTTTAATAATGATTAAAGTGAAATAATAAAAGTGTAATATTCTTTTAAATTTCCTAGGGGGTGTGCATAGTATGCCTGTGAATGGGCGCATGTTTCCCGTGCTTAGAACTGTCCCTGCACAAAGTGTCATTTCGGCAGGAAAAAAAGTCATTTAAAATCACTCGCAGCTATAATGAATTGTGGGCTCCCATAATACAGAGAACAGTCATTGAAAGTCATTGATAAAAAAAAAAAAAAGTGTGGGGTTCCCTCAAATTCAATTACCAGACCCTTCAGGTCTGGTATGGATATTAAGGGGAACCCCCGCGTCAATGACGTGTGGGTGACCCCGCCCCCCTCTGATGTAACGGAAACCTGCGCTACATCAGAGGGGGCGGGGTCACCCACACGTTCATTGGGGAAGCCAGGCTTCCCCACTAGCATCAGAGGGGGCGGGGTCAGGTGACGGGTGGCCCCGCCCTCCTCATATAAGAAATGTCAGGCTGCCGGGATCCCGCAGTGTCTCCGCCAGTGGAGACAGAGGAAGGATGGATGGACTGCGCTGCACTGGAGGGAGAGATCACCCGTTGCTGGATCAGATCAGCCATCGCTGGACCCCGGAGAGATGATCATCCGTCGCTGGATAGCAAGAGTGGATTACCACCGCTGGAATATTTTTTTATTTTTAATAAAGGACTTTTTCAAAAGTGTGTTTGTCTTTTTTAACATTCTTTTACACTTTCTTTGTGAAATGGTAGGGGTACATTTGTACACCCTTACCATTTCAAACGGGGGGGCGGGATCTGGGGGTCCCCTTGTTAAAGGGGACTTCCAGATTCTGATAAGCCCCCGCCCGCAGACCCCCACAACCACCGGCCAGGGTTGTGGGGATGAGGCCCTTGTCCTCATCAACATAGGGACATGGTGCTTTGGGGTCTCCTCCCAATGTTGAGGGCATGTGGCCTGGTACGGTTCAGGATGGGGGGCGCTCTCTCGTCCCCCCTCTTTTCTGTGGCCTGCCAGGTTGCGTGCTTGGATTAAGGGTCTGGTATAGATTTTTAGGGGGAACCCCACTTTTTTTTATTTTTTTTTATTTGACGAGGGGTTCCCCTTAATATCCATACCAGACCTGAAGGGCCTGGTAATTGAATTTGGGGGAACCCCACGCTTTTTTTTTTTTTTTATCAATGACTTTCAATGAGTGTTCTCTGTATTATGGGAGCTGACAATTCATTATAGCCGTGAGTGATTTTAAATGACTTTTTTTCCTGTAGAAATGGGGGCAGTTCTAAGCACGGGAAAAATGCTCCCCTTTACAGGCATACTATAGACACCCCCCAGGTATGAAATTTAAAGGAATATTACACTTTTATTGTTTCACTTTAAGCATTATTAAAATCACTGCTCCTGAAAAAACGTCAATTTTTAAAACTTTTTTTTGCATTGATACATGTCCCCTGGGGCAGGACCCAGGCCCCCAAACACTTTTTAGGACAGTAACTTGCATATTAGCCTTTAAAATTAGCACTTTCGATTTCTCTCATAGACTTGTACAGGGTGTTTTTCCACGGCTTTTCGAATTTGCCGCGAACACCCCAAATTGTTCAGGCAATGTTCGAGTCGAACAAGAGTTCGACTCAAACTCGAAGCTCATCCCTATGTACACCTTGCTAGTACCAGGTTGGACCCCCTGTTGTCTTCAGAACTGCCTTAATTCTTTGTGGCAAGGATTCAACAAGGTGTTGGAAACATTTCTCAGAGATTTCCACCATATCCCAAAGATGCGCTATTGGGATGAGATGTAGTGAGTGTGGAGGCCATTGGAGTTCAGTGACCTCATTGTCCAGTGGTGAGATGGTTTGAGCTTTGTGCATTATCCTTCTGGAAAGAAACATCAGAAGATGGGGACACTGTAGTCCTAAAGGGATGGACATGGTCAGCAACAATACTCAGGTAGGCTATGGTGATTAAATGATGCTCAATTGGTACTAAGGGGTCCAAAATGTGCAAAGAAAATATCACCCACACCATTACACCCCCACCACCACCAGCCTGAACCATTGATACAAGGCAGGATGGATCCATGCTTTCCTGTTGTTTACACCAAATTCTGACCCCACCATCTGAAGGTTGTAGCTGAAATCGAGACTCATCAGACCAGGCAACATTTTTCCAATCTTCTATTGTCCCATTTTGGTGAGCCTGTGCTAATTGTAAACTCAGTTTCCTGTTCTTAACTGACAGGAGTGGTACCCAGTGTGGTCTTCTGCTGCTGTTGCTCATCTGCTTCAAGGTTTGATGTTTTCTGTGTTCAGAGATGGTGTTCTGAATACCTTGGGTGCAATGAGTGGTTATTTGAGTTATTGCTGCCTTTCTATCATCTGGAACCAGTCTGCCCACTCTCTTTTGACCTCTGACATCAACAAGGCCTTTTCCTTCAGACAGCTGCCGCTACACTGGATATTTTCTCTTTTTTCGCACTATTCTCTGTAAACCTGAGAGATGGTTGTGTGTGAAAATCACAGAAATACTCAGACCAGCCCGTCTGGCACCAACAACCATGCCACATTCAAAGGCCGCGTACACACGCGCGGACTGTTCGCCCAACTTTGTCCGTCCAACAGTTTCAGCAAACAGTCCGCTCAAAATTAGCATGGACGGACATGCCCACACACGACGAACGAACAGTTTGCTGAAACCGTGCGCGATGACGTGAACAGCACGTACGACGGGACGAAAAATACGACGTCCTATACACTGCATTATAGCTTTCGGCGTGAAAATCCTTTCTGAGCATGCGCGCAACTTTGTTTGACGAACAAGCCTACACACGAGCGGGCTGTTCGCTGAAACAAGGTTTCAGCGGACAGTTTTTCGGAAATTCCGAAAAAAAAAACTGTCCGCTGAAACTGTCCGCTGAAAGCCCACACACGAGCGGACTGTCCGCCCAAACACTGTTCAGCGGACAAAGTTGGGCGAACAGTCCGCCCGTGTGTACGCGGCCAAAGTCTCTTAAATCCCCATTCTGATGCTCGGTTTGAGCAAGTTGTCTTTACCACGTCTTGATGCCTAAATGCATTGAGTTGCTGCCATGTGATTGCCTGATCTGCAATCTGTGTTACCAAGCATGGGAACAGGTCTACCTAATAAAGTGGCCGGTGAGTGTACATTCTTTGGCCGATGAAACCGCGACCATATGTGTTTTTTTTGTTTTTGGTGTATTTGGCTTAGAGTTTAGTTTTTTTTTTTCACTTATTTAAAGTTTCTGCACAAAATAATGGTTAACTATCCTACTTTGGTAGAAATAAAAGTCATGCAGGCATGTGTGCTTTCTTGTTTCCATTCTGTTATCACTTCGATTGACGTTACCAGCTTACATAATCTTCGGCATACTGGCCGGTCTATCCTTTACTCCCCAGCATGTGAAAACATTTAAGTTGTCATATAATATCACATTAACCTCCCAGGTATTTTCATCGTTCATCGTTCTGCTAACTGCTACAGATTTGTTTGCAGTTTCAGCCAATTCTGTTGCCCTTTATGAAGCAAAAAAATAAGGGAAGTGAAGTGAAAACAACCCGACTCGCTCTTCCCTGCTTGTACATTACGTCCTCTTCTCATAGGTTTATATGCCGTGCTTGTTCAATACGGGTCAAAGCTGGTGACACGCTGTTCTCTAAATCTGTCACTTTTTGGCAATCGTTGTTAAATCTTTCCGAACTCGCTATTACATAACATTGAAAATACATCTGAAAAAAGATCAAAGAACGCCAGGCTCAACCTATTCTAAATCTCTTTCTGTTGACGGGGCCACGTTTGAGGGGCACCCTCCCTTGACTTCCTTGTGCCTATCAACACTTTGTATGCTTTAAATGTAGATGGTGGGTGGCACTGGATCTAAAATAGGTTTAGTGCAGGCATCACTAAATGGAGGGCCGTGGTCCGAATCCGGATCCGGATCGAGCCACTGTCCCATCTATAACCAAGCTCACGATATTTAGGAGCTGCTTCTTTCCCCCCAGCTGTTTATAATAACAGTGGTGAAGGCGGGTCAAAGCCGGTAACACACTGTTCTCTAAATCTCTCACTTTTTGACATAACATCGAAAATACAACATCTGAAAAAAGATCAAAAAACGTCAGGCTCAACCTATTCTAAAACTTTTTCTATTGACGGGGCCGCCTTTGAGGGGCACCTTCCCTTGACTTCTTTGTGCCTATCAACACTTTGTATGCTTTAAAAAATGTAGATGGTGGGTGGAACTTGATCCAAAATAGGTTTAGTGCAGGCATCACTAAATGGCGGGCTGTGGTCCGGATCCGGATCGAGCCACTGTTCCATCTATACCCAAGCTCACAACATTTAGGAGCTGCTTCTTTCCCCCCAGCTGTTTATAATAATAGTGGTGGAAGCAGGTCAAAGTCGGTAACACACTGTTCTCTAAATCTCTCACTTTTTGACATAACATCGAAAATACATCTGAAAAAAGATCAAAGCATGTCAAGCATCAACCTATTGTAATTTTCTCTCCCTGTTAATGGGGCTCCCATAGAGGGGCACCTTCCCTTGATTTCCTTATGCCTATCAACACTTTGTATGCTTTAAAAAAATGGAAATGGCGGACCCTGATCAGGATCTGGACCAGGCCACTGTTCCATCTGGACCCAAGCTCATGCCATTTAGGAGCCGCTTCTTTCCCTCAGCCTCTTCCACTGTTATTATAACAGCAGAGGGGAGAGCAGTGCGGTGGGGTGGGGTGGGGTGGGTGTTTTATGTGAAGGGGGGCAGAGCACATTACTGTTGGGGGGATTTGTGATGTGAGAGGGGGGCAGTGCTGTGGAGGGGGGTGTAAAAGGGGGGCAGTGCTGTGGGGATGTTATCCAGGGGACCCGAGAACACTACTGTGAAGGGGAAACTGATGTGAAGTGGGGGAGTGTCATGTGTGGGGGAACTGGGGACACTGATATAAGGGATTGTGATATAAGAGGAGAGAGCTGAAAAAAATGTGGTTCGGACCTCTGCTGGAAGAAAATTTTACTGGTTGGACCTAAATCCTGAGTTTGAATTTATTACCCCTGATTTAGTGCACAGGTAAATGTAAACGTAGGTCCGTTCTATGGAGCACAATAACTTTAGCTAGACCATGCTCCATCCTTTCGCAACCTTTTTACCCCTGGAGAACCCTTGTTTTTTAAGGAAAACCCTGGTAAGATTTACCCATTGGGCGTCACTAGTCCTTTCATTGGTGGGGGTAAATGAGAAGAATGCCAGTTGTATTGGTGTTAGCAAGTGGTAAGAATGCCCACCTTACAATATTGGCCAGAATGACTCCCTGACAGTCAAGCTGCCAGGTAGCAGTGTTGGTCCTGGAACTTAGCAGGCACCTTCCGATTAGAGGTCAGTTAGTCACAGCTTAAGGAACCCCTGAGAGGAACCCGAGTTGAGAATAGTTGCTTAATGTGAAGGGGCCCAAAGGTACCTGGTGAACAGTTGAATTTTTGGAAAGAACTAATATGCCACACCAAATATTCAGGAGTCTATGAGCCGGTACGTTCATTTTATCACCGAAGCTCAAAGAGAACACAAATTACTTTTCAACAAATTTCCAACACATTACGGGGGCTATATGGCTCCTCCTTTATCATTTTCATTTTGGATCGGGTTATAATCCTTATAAATCTGTTTTATTTTGCTATCAATGTCCCATTTGGGGGGGGGGGGTTCCCTTCCTGTCCCATAGACAAAACAGAAAGTGAGAGGAAATCCCTCCAAACTGAGGGTAATTGATCACCAGAACTGGTTTTCCCATTGGAAGACTTCCCTCTATTCCTGTTGTGGTGACATCCCACAATTTGGGATTTTCTTTCACTTTTGGTAATAACAGTAAAGAGGACAAATATAAAGGGTGAATCCCCCTAATAGAGGCACATACAGCAATACAAAACCTGGCACCAACCCCTCTCCACTCCATCCAAAACTAAAAAAAATGTTGCCCTTATACTTAACTATAGAGAGCAAAATTAACTCAAATAATGTGTCTCTCTTACAACAAATGCTTCAGCGGTTAGAGCAAATGTATTCCTAAATTGGTTCCTCTGTTGACCCATGTTGGACCCCCCTCTAAATTATTGAGTGCTGTGTTTTACCAGTGAACAAAGATATTTTAGACAATAATAACTGTGCGACCTCATTGAAAATCCCATTTCAAAACCATGGGTGGTAATAAGAAGTTAGTCCTTATTTACAGCCATAACAACCTTCACTCTTCCGGGCAAGCTTTCCACAAGGGTTTGGAATGGGTCTGTGGGAAGCTGAGCCCATCTGTGAGGTCAGGTACTGATGTTGGATGAGAAGATTTGGCTCACAATTGGCCTTCCAATTTATCCAAAAGGTATTCAGTAGGGTTGGGGTCAGGGCTCTGTGAAGGCCACTCAAGTTCTTTCATGCTATACCAGCCAAACCATGTCTTTTCTTGTCAAGCTTTATGGTCAAAAATGTAATTGAAATCACCTGACCATCATACCTATTGAAACATGTTGGACATCCCATTCCAAAACCATGGCAATGAATATGGAGTGACCATCTCCCCAATTTAGCATCCTTCAGTCTTTTTGCGATAGCTTTGAATAGAATTTTAAAGTGTTTCAATTTAGCACTTCAACTACTGATGTTAGATGAGAAGACCTGGCTCGCAATTGGCATTTCAAGGTATCCCATGGGTGTTCATTAGGGTTGAGGTGCAGGACACTTCAATTTCTCCACACCAAACTCATCAAACCATGTCTTTATTAACCTGGCTTTGTACACAGGGCCACATTCATGCTGTTCCAACCTCACTTTCCCTTAGATTTTGGAAATTCTCCGATATAGCCGTGACCAGTACATCCTGGAAAGGAACGTCATGGTACAGGTCACGAGCCTCTGAAACTAGGGCTGTGTGGCTGCTTGTAAAATCAGACGTAAAGCAAAAACTCCAGCCAAAAATAACAAGATAAAAATGAATAGCCCATTAAATGATGAAATAAAAAAAAAACTTTTATAAGAAAGATCATGCCAATAGAGAAGATGGCTCCTCTGGACGGACTTCTGTGCACAGGCTAATTTATGTTCCCTCTCATGCTCACAGAAATTGGGCATATGCTAATGAACAAGTGTATGCGCATACCCCTGCACACGTGTAGGCGCTCAGGTGCACTTGTGACAGATGTGGGCACCAAACCGGCTATTTAAACTGGGCCAGTGCTCAGGATCAGTGCTGCTTTGTCTTCAGCCTCCTGTGTATCTGTAAGGGCTGGGCCCAGCCATTCTTTCTCTGGGCTGGCTGCTCAGCTGTCGGCTAATTGCCAGCTCCCATCTCTCTCCACAGTTACTCAGCTGTTGATGATCCTGCTCATCAGTCCTGCCTACGTAAGCCATCCAGTCCACAGGATCTCTGCCTTCACCTTGGTCACATCACAAGAAACATTCTCCTGCATTCCTGTTTAAAGACTGGCTTTGCTGACATTTCTTCTGGCTCCTGCTTGCTGTTCCACTAATTTCATCCCTGACTTTTGGCTTGGCTGACTATCCGTTTTGGTTACTGGACTTTGGCTATGTTTTGACTACTTTTTTTTTCTTACTTTTTTTAATAAATAAGTGTGATTTAACTGTGTTTCTATCTCAGTTGGATTTCATGGTTTCTGGCAGTATCCTGTGATTCTGTATCCTGATTCCAGTTGCTGACCCAACTTGTCTTGACTACTCTCTGAACCTTGCCTGCACTGACCTCGGTTTGTCTCCTGACCTCTGCTTCTGTCTGCTCCATTGTTTCTGCTTCACTGATCGGTTCCAGACCCGGCTTGTTTCCTGACCACACTCCTGCCCATGCCCTGTACCCGATCCATCATGCCTATGTATGAACCAGCCTGCCTTACTCTGCTACTCTGCCTGCTGTTAGCAGTACCCGCCTACCACGCTGCTGTTCTAGCTGACCTACAGTCTGCTCCCAGCTGTCTGCTGTCACCAGTACCAGCCTACCCCAATCTGATACCTACCAGCTTGCCTCCTAACTAGAGCCTACTGACCACTTCACATGCCCAGTGTGGACACCTGCCCTGCTGCTAGCAGAACCTTACAGGCACTTGTGCCACTCTGCACTCCTCCGCTTCCTGTTTACACTACCAGGGGCCCTAAGTCATCATATCAGACTCTGCTACCAGGTACGTGATACTTTTGTTGTAATATTCACTTTCAGTCTAAAGCTTTCCCCGACAGTCCTTCTTTTTCCAACACAGTTTGTTCATCAGCAGCATTCAACCCATGTCTTTTGAGTCCAAGTCCTCCTGGACCTGCCCCAATCTGTGACCAGGCAGTGAAAGCAGAAGCATCATGGTGGCGGGCTCATCTCTCTGTCACTTTGCTCTCTCCTCCTATCAGCGCGCTCACAGTCAGCACAGAATTGCCACCTTGCACTCCACTGACATTCCAACCCTGCTGTAAAGGGGCTGCAAGAGGCTGATACCCAGTCACATTCAGGTTTTTATACAGCTTGTATTTTAAAAAAATATATGAAAGGACATATTGATTACAGAGCTGCATTATTTTTATGTCTTTTATATCTTCCTGGAGTTTCACTTTTTTTAAAAAAAATGGCCTTGTACCCTTGCACATACCCTTCCTCCAAGCCAATATACTTTTTATGTAATAGCACCATGGTAAAATAGTTCTCTGTGTCTCTATAATCCATTGTTCCAGACATTTCCAATTAATGCCATTTATAAGCCCCTGGAGATAACAGATTGTAATAGAACATACAGTTAAAGCCTAAGTACCGAAGGCTATCTATGTTAGTTTGATATTCCAAATACACTTAGGATTCAATTCCGTCATGTGCACATGTTTTATGTGCTCGGGAGTAGAACAGGGTGATTTAGGGTTACACACAACATTTTTTTTCACCAATTATTGAGAGGAAATCTGTACTTAAAGCAATATGTTGGTTGTCATTGATAATCCACTATGAAAAATCAGGTGCGGGAACCAGAGGAGACACTGAAAGGTATGAGTTCCAGGACCCCAAAGGAGCCAGGGAGTGACGGAAAGCAATTTAATAAAGAGCAGAGGCACAAAATATTTATGTAGAGCAAGGGTCTCCAAACGGCGGCCCGAGGGCCAGATGTGGCCCTTTGCTAGCCTTTATCTGGCCCTTGGGGCACTATTCCTCCCACTGACACCAGCAATGGGGCATTATGTCTTCCACTGATACCAATGATGGGATACTATTCCTCCTACTAATACCAATAATGGGGCACTACTCCTCCTACTGACCACCAACCCTGAGGCCATATTTATTCTCACTGATGTTGTGCTTGGGGCATTTTTTACCCCCGCTGGCCACAATCTGGCCCTCCTAATGTCTGAAGGACAGTTGACTGGCCCTTTGTTTGAAAAGTTTGGAGACTCCTGATGTAAAGCAACAGAGATGTGCCACTTTGTGGCACGGGATACTCCAAGGACTTGGGAGGAAACAGGACTCTGGGTGCCTGCATGTTCGAGAGAGGTGAAAGCCCTCAGGATGGTCAAGATGCAGGGCTAAGGAACCTGTCTGGTATTCACCAGGACAACCAGCAATGACACATGGACTTTGCTGCTGATCCCAGGTTGTGGTGTTTTGGCTTATTTGAACAAGCAATTAAAAGGGCAGGGAGCAAGAGAAAAACACAAGTGAGAGTCTCTGGAAGCACGGGAGAGCCAGGATCACAGGTATGCAGTAGTGAGAGTCCCTGAGAACACTGATATACAGGAGTCACAGGAATACAAGCGTAATGCCGCGTACACATGATCGGAAATTTCAGCCAGCAAAAGACCGATGAGAGCTTTTCATCGGAAAATGCGACCGTGTGTATGCTTCATCGGAATTTAGCTGGCCGAATTACCGCCAGCAAAAATCTGACAGCATGTTCTCAATTTTCCCGAAGGAAAAACTTTCTATTGGAAATTCGGTTTGTGTGTATGCAATTCCGACGCGCAAACACTCACGCATGCTCAGATTCAACTACAAGATGGAAGCTATTGGCTACTAGGTATTGAACTTCCTTTTTCTAGTCCCGTCGTGTGTGTTGTATGTCACCGCGTTCTTGGCGGTCGGAATTTGGTGTGACCGTGTGTAGGCAAGACAGTTTGAGCGGAATTCTGTCAGAATTCCGACGGGAAAACCATCAGGGCTTTTGCCAGCGAGAATTCCGATTGTGTGTATGCAGCATAAGAGTCTCTGGGGGCACTGGTATGCTGTGAGTATCCAGGCATCACCAGATAGAAGGATCAATCAGCCACTGCTCAAGGTAAATCCTTATAAACCTATGGAGGATCCCTAGGGTCCCACAGAACCCTGGTTGAGAATGGTTGGGCTAGAGCTCATAAGAGACGGAAGCATGGAACAACAGCACTGAGAGTCTCTGAGAGCACTGGTATTCTGGGAGTATACAGGTATTACCAGATGGAAGGTCAATCAGCCACAGCTCAAGTGAAACTTTGAGCGCCTTAGTACCAATTGAGCATCGCTTAACCACTTTCAGACCGGACCATTTTGCTGGTCAAAGACCAGACCACTTTTTAGCGATTCGGCACTGCGTCGCTTTAACTGACAATTGCGCGGTCGTGCGACGTGGCTCCCAAACAAAATTGCCGTCCTTTTTTTTCCACAAAGCTTTCTTTTGGTGGTATTTGATCACCCCTGCGGTTTTTATTTTTTGCGCTATAAACAAAAATAGAGCGACAATTTTGAAGAAAACGCATTATTTTTTACTTTTTGTTATAATAAATATCCCCCAAAAATATATAAAAAAACATTTTTTTTCCCTCAGTTTAGGCTGATACGTATTCTTCTACATATCGTGGTAAAAAAATCGCAATAAGCGATTATTGATTGGTTTGCGCAAAAGTTATAGCGTTTACAAAATAGGGATAGTGTTATAGCATTTTTATTAATAATTTTTTATTATTTTTTTTACTAGTAATGGCGGCGATCAGCGATTTTTATTGTGACTGCGACATTGTGGGGGAACCATCGGACATTTTTGACACATTTATGGGACCATTGTCATTTATACAGTAATCACTACTATATAAATGCAGTGATTCCTGTGTAAATGACACTGGCAGTGAAGGGGTTAACCAGTGGGTGGCAGTGTAGGGGTTAAGTGTTCCTAGGGGTGTGTTACTAACTGTTGGGGGGGGTTGGGCTTTCATTTAGTGAACACTGATCTCTGCTCCAATCCCATGGAGCAGAGATCAGCGTCACTAGTTGCTAGGCAGAATGGAGGAAATGCCGTGTAAACAGCATTTCTCAGCCGTCCCGTGAGACGATCGCGGGTATGCCCGCGGCGATCGAGTCTGCGGGTTCCGCGACCGGACTCACGGCGGTCCCGACCAGCGCGGGAGCGTGCCACCGGCGGCGCACTCCCGATGGCAGGGCGGCATTGAAGATTGGACGTACATGTATGCCAATACTGCCTGCCCGTGCCATTCTGTCGACGTACATCGTCGTGCGCTGGTCGGGAAGTGGTTAAACACCATGGCCTACCTGAGTATTGTTGATGGTCATGTCCGTCCCTTTATGACTACAGTGTACCCATCTTCTGATGGCTCCTTCCAAAAGCTCAAATCATCTCACCACTGGACAATGAGGTCACTGTCCTCCAATGGCCTCCAGACTCACCACATCTCATCCAATAGAGCACCTTTGGGATGTGGTAGAAGGGGAAATTGGCATCATGGATGTGGAACCGACAAATCTGCAGCAACTGCGGGTTGCTATCATGTCAATATGAACCAAAATCTCTGAGGAACGCTTCCAACACCTTGTTGAATCTATGCCACGAACAATGAAGACAGTTCCTGAAGGCAAAATTGGTTCCAACCTGGTACTAGCAAGATGTACTTAATAAAGTGGCCGATGAGTGTATGTATCTGTATATTTATATATCTGTCTGAAGAAGTGGATGTGCATCCATAAGGGCGCTCGGGCTCTGCCCCCTCTCTCCAGCCATCCCCTCTATCACCAATAGATAGATTCATGCATTACATGAATCTATCCATGGCCGCCTCTGTCACCCCCTATTCCGGCCCATTTTCGGGTGCGGGGTGCCTGAATTACAGCGCTATATTTTTTTGAAGCACCTGATTAGAGCCTTAGGCTGTAATCGGCATCAAAAATGTAAATAGCGAGTGCCATGCTTGGCACTTGCAGTTCACCCAGCTGTGTTAGAAAAGCGAATGAATATGAGAGGACGGGAAAAGAAGACACGGAGGACATGGAGGAGCAGAGGAGCATGGAGGACACCGCCCATCACCGTCACCCGCTGCCCCACAGAGACAGGGTAAGTGCCGGGCAGACAGTGGGCACGTGGGGGGGCTCAGTGGCAACATTTGATGGACACAGTGGGAGCATTTGATGGCACAGTGGGAGCATTTAATGGGGCACAGTGGGAGCATTTGATAGCACAGTGGGAGCGTTTGCTGGGCACAGGGGTGGCGTTTGATGGGCACAGTGGCAGCGTTTGATAGCACAGTGGCTGCGTTTGATGGGCACAGTGGCAGCATTTGATGGGCACAGTGGCAGCATTTGATGGGCACAGTGGCTGTGTTTGATGGGCACAGTGGCAGAGTTTGATGGGCACAGGGGCGGCGTTTGATGGGCACACTGGCAGCATTTGATTGCACAGTGACTGCGTTTGATGAGCACAGTGGCAGCGTTTGATGGACGAAGGGGCTGCATTTGATGGCACAGTTGCTGTGTTTGATGGGCACAGTTGCTGTGTTTGATGGGCACAGTGCCTGCGTTTGATGGGCACAGTGGCTGCATTTGATGGGCAGAATGAGGCTGCAGTTGATGTTTTTTTTTCCAGAATGTTTCAGTTTGTTTGCGCCCCCCCCCCCCCCAAAAAAATTTTGAGCACCAGCCACCACTGGTCTGAAGTTGCACTTTAAAATCCTATCTAATAAATCAATGAGAGTGATACATTCCTTTTACAACAGGTGTCCATGGAGTTTATATAGTATTCCAGAAAATTCTTCAGAACCTGCTATTTTCTCTGGAAGTCAATCGGTAAAGCGCATTCCTATCACTCTGTACATTTTCTAGGACGAGTGCCAAATTTTAAAGATTTATCCCTGGAAATGAACTTTTCCCATACTCACAAACATTAGTTATAGAACAATGTCCTTCTCCAACATACATTCCACTTTATTATCTGTAAACAGTAATCTAGGATTAAAGCTGAATTCCAGGTATGGATTTTTTTTTTCCATAGTTACAGCTTGGGTGAATGTAAGTATCCATATTCTATTCCTGTGGAAGTGAAGAATCGCTGTAGCAGCCACTGCATTTCTACCTTGTCCAATCATAGAACACCTTGTTGTCAAAGCATTCTCTGTTGGTGGCCCTCCCATGGTTACAATGCAGCAGGGCTGCTGCTTGGCACAGGATCTTGAAGACCATGAGGATGAATAAAGTAGCTACTACAGTGAATCTCCACTTCCACAGGAATCGGCCAGATATATGCATACTTACTTTTATCCAAACTGGCCAGGGAGAATCGGGGTCAAGTATGTGAAAGAAGTCAGCAGTCAACACGTCGAGAGGGTCGGCCTGAACTTTGGAAAAATCCTGGGGAATATCCAAGTCTTAGCCAAGCTGACTGGGGACAGTCATGGTTCCAAGGGGGTTGGCCTGAACTTTGGAAAAATCCCAGGGAATCTCCAAGTCTGAGCTAAGCTGACTGGGGAGTACCAGGGTAAGGTCAGACAAAGTGGCTGGTCACGGCTCCGAGGAGGTTGGCCTGAACTTTGGAAAAGTTCCCAGGAATTGTCCAAATCTGGGCCAAGCTTACCTGGGAGGACCAAGAGGACCAGGGTGGGGTACGCCAAAATGGCCGGTCATGGCTCCGAGAGGGTCGGTCTGAATGTTGGAAAAATCCCGGGGAGCGTCCAAGTTTAAAAAAAGCTGACTGAGACAGTCACGGCTCCAAGTTGGTTGACCTCAACTTCGGAAAAATCCCGGGGAATGTCCAAGTCTGAGCCAAGTTGACTGTGGAGGACCAGGGTGGGATCTGCCAAAGTGTCCGGTCACGGCTCCGAGGGGGTTGGCCTAGGGGGAACTTTAGAGGAAGTCCCAGGGATCGTCCAAATCTGGACTAAGCTGACCTGGGAGGATCAAGGTGGGATCCATCAAAGTGGCCAGTCATGACTCCGAGGGGGTTGGCCTAGACTTTGGAAAAGTCCTGGGGAATCATCCAAGTGTGGGCCAAGCTAACAAAAATTCAGGGTCTAGGGCAAGGTCAGCAAAAGTGGCTGGCTCGGGCTCCGAGGGGGTCACCTTGGGTTTTAGAAAAGTCTTGGGGAGTCATGCAAGTCTCGGCCAAGCTGACCGGAAAAGACCAGGGTGGGGTCTGTCAAAGTGACCAGCCATCAGGGTCGGCAAAAGTGGCTAGCTGGCACTCAGAGGGGGTTGCCCAGTGTTTTGGAAAAGTCTTGGGGAACCGTTCAAGTACGAACCAAGCTGACTGGCGTGGACCAGGGTGGGGATCCACCAAAGTGGCATGTCATGACTCTGAGGGGGTTGCTTTGGGCTTTGGAAAAGTCTCATGGAAACAAGCAAAGGTGACCAGGGAGGACAAGGGTGAGGTTCACGAAAATGGACAGCGGGGGCTCTGAGGGAATTGGCCTATTACCAATGTGACTATGCATAAGAAAAATTTGTGATCTGCCCTTTTAGCTTTATGGAAGGGCAGATGAAACATCAGGGATCTAAAATGTATCATTAAAGAGAACCCGTCTAAACAAAAGAACATCACATAGGTTACTTTTGTTTTAAATTTGACCTGGCATCAGCTTCTTGCAGTCCCTGTACAGCAAGGCTGGAACGGGAGAGGAAGAAGCAGTGCAAGGAGCCAATCAGTTCACGTGCTGACAACAGGCATGCTGGTGGAAGGAGAGAACAGAGTGGTAGAGAGACAAGCTCATCATTGTGCTGCTTCTCCTTTCAGTGCCCAGACATAAGTTGGGGAATGGTCCGGGATGACTTGGGCTCAGAAAAAGTAGGTTGAATGATGCTGGCCAACTGACTGAGGACATCTAGTGGCAAACACACTGATGGAGAAATCTCTGGTTTAAAGGCGAATTTTGCATATTTTTATTTATTTTTTATTTTTTTATGGGCTATTTATTTTTATCTTACATATTTTTTTTTTTGTTATATATTTTTTTCTTTGGATTATGCTTTAAAAGCTAACCACACTGTGAATGTATAAATCACAAACTTCCGTTAGCAGCAGCTGGCTCCAACCCCCCCATTCACAATATGTCATGTTCTAAAAACAAACTGTTTACTACAAAAAAACGATTGCTCGATTTATTTATAGCTATTAAATGTTGTGAAGTACAGCTCCTTGTTCATGTACTAAGCTTCACGGCGAATGCATTAATTTGGCTAAGCCTTTTCAGTTAAACAATATACAATTTTATTATTTTAATTTTATTTTTATTATTTTATTTTTATTATTAACTTTACAACAAACCGACCAAAAAAAAATTGCAACAGAAAATAATAACAAATTTGTAAATTAAACAAAAATGAATACAATAATTGCAAAAAATTTCATGAGAGGTTTAACCACTTGACGTCAAATCACGTACATGCAGCTCGGTATTTTGTTGTTTGTTTTTTCAGTCGGCGATGCTCTTTTATCTAAAAGCAGTCCTATCGGCTGATTGGTCACTGGATTGTTTTTACAGGCACTTCTCCCGGCTCTCCTGTGTGATCGGGGAGCCCGGTATCCGATCTGGCGGAGCTGATGGGTTAATCATAGAGCTGGCCAAGGACCAGAGGGTCCATGGCCAGATCTATGGTCTAGGAGGCCGAAAGTGACGTCATGACGTCACCTCCGGTTATAGACAGATGTAAACACTATTTTTTATTTTTTTTTTGTAAAGCATGAGACCAATGGTTTTCATAGAACCCAGACGTCATTCTTTATTTCTATCACAAATAATAAATTCCCCTTCCCAGGGCAGGACTTAGGGTGGTGGGGGCCCCTGGGCTTGAGTAACTTTCGGGCCCTACCTTCTATACATTACCGTATTCATCGGCGTATAACACACGCCGGCGTATAACATGCACCCCAAGTTTAGGAGGGAATTTTAAGAAAAAAAACTTTTAGGAATGAAGTTGAAGTAAAAAAAACTTGCATTTAAATGCCCATCAATGCAGCCTTATCAGTGTCCATCTGCAGCCTTGTCCATCCATCTGCAGCCTTGTCCAGTGTCATTGCAGCCTTGTCAGTGTAGCCTTGTCATTTGCAGCCTTGCCCCAGTGTCATTCGCAGCCTTGTCATTCGCAGCCTTGTCATTGCAGTCTTGAAGTTTAAAAATGGCCCTTGGTTCCTCTCAATGGCTCTTGGCAGCTCTTGGGTCCTCTCAGCAGCTCTCGGGTCCTCTTGCCGAGAGTAGCCGAGTGTACTCGGCTCGACTCACAGTCACGCCGAGTCCCTGTGTTGTGTCCATCATAGGGCGGGACTGGGCATGACTGGGCATGACTGTGAGCGGAGCCGAGCCGAGCCAAGCCGAGTACACTCGGCTATGTATCTCGGCAGGGCCCATGGGCTTGAGCCCAGTCAAGCCCAATGGTAAGTCCAGCCCTGCCCCTTCCTGTTCCAACATGACTGCACACCAGTACACAAAGCAAGGTTCATAAAGAACACCTGTAAAGCCTTTTAGGGCTTCATAAGTGTTCTTAGATGTTCTATCGGGTTGAAGTCAGGACTCTGTGCAGGCCAGTCATGTTTCAATCATTTGGTGGAGGGGGGGGTTATGGCGTGTGGTCGTTTTTCAGGGGTTGGGCTTGGCCCCTTAGTTCCGGTGAAGGGAACTCTTAAGGCCTCAGCATACCGAGACATTTTGGACAATTTCATGCTCCCTTCCTGTTCCAACATGACGGCGCACCAGTGCACAAAGCAAGGTCCATAAAGACATGGATGAGTGAGTTGAGGGTGAAGGAACTTGGCTTGGCCCCTTAGTTCCAGTGAAGGGAACTCCTAAGGCGTCAGCATACTAAGAAATTTTGGACAATTTCATGCTCCCAACTTTGTGGGAACAGTTTGGGGATGGCCCCTTCCTGTTCCAACATGACTGCCCACCAGTGCACAAAGCGAGGTCCATAAAGACATGGGTGAGTGAGTTTGGGGTGAAGGAAAGTGACAAGACTCATGTGATATTACAATAGTTACTACTATAAAAATACAAAAAAAAAAAAAAAAAAAAAAAGTTACAATAAAATTATACCAAAATAATTTCTTCCCTATAAAGAAGATTTTAAGGGGAATTTTCCAACGCGCTGTTTATTCCGTATATATATATATATATATATATATATATATATTAAAATTTCTTCGCAATAGCTGCACATGTCATGTTTTGAACCTTATCTTTCGAATGCTTAGCGAAGATGAAGAAGGCCCCAAGTAGTCAGGAAAACGGCCGCTGCTAGCTAACAGCTGTGGACCACTGAACCCACATGGGAGCCGACATCACACAGCAGAGCCCCTATTGGCTGTCCATCTCGGCACACTGATTAAATAAGACTGTTGCCAGCTTCAAGAAACGGAAAAGGGAGGCCCCCTGTAACTGGAGACAGGAGTAAGAAACGCTCAGAAAAAAAGAGAGTGAAGCAAGAGGGTATTTCCATCTCTGCTAGCTCAGTCACTGAAGAAAAAACCCAAACGTAAAAAAAAAAAAAAAAAAAGCAAAAACAGGCCCAGTTTTGACTCGACTGGCAGACATGCTAAAAATGTGTTACATTCTCTCAAAAAAAAAAAAAAAAAGAAAGAAATCTAAGGTTAATCTGATTTTTTGTGACATTATAGATCACTTGCTACTGCCTAGCACAAAACACAGAGAGAGAGAGACACACACACACAGGGAGAACACATGCATATAATAATCTGACATTAACATACGTGCAAAAAATAAATAAAAAATCATGTAAAATAAAATTTATGATGAAGCAAAAAAAGAAAAATGGAAAAAAAGCATTTTCTGAAAGAAAACAAAAATGGCAGTTAAGACCTGGGGATTGTGCTTTGGTAAGCTAAAACTCATATAGGCAAAGCAACCCTGTCATGCTAGAAAAAATACATCAATATATAAATATAAATATATACATTTTCTTTTTTTAAATTTATATATATATATTTATATATAGATATATAAACAAGATATATATAAATATATACATTTTCTTTTTTTAAATTTATATATATATATACATACAGTGCCTTGCATATACTTTACATATACTTTCGCAAGGCACTGTATATATATATATTTTTTTCCATATATTTATATATCTATATACTGTA